>NC_051205.1:6274797-6450865 GCF_015220075.1 Falco rusticolus | reverse complement strand
TTTGTCCGAGGAAACTGCGTCTCGAGACGGTCCTATCGCTCGCTGGCAACGTGGTAGGAAACTGCTTTGTTGATCTTGACGGCGCAGTGTGTTGGGAGTATTAAGATTCCTCGAGAGATCAGAAGCGAGTAGGTTGTTTCTCTAAGGGAAAGGGGAATAGGCCTGTATCGTTAAAGGAAAGACTCAGAGTGGGTTTGTTTCTCTCAAGTACAAAGCGCCCCATCTCAAGGGATTGCAAAGTCTGAAACGATGGTTCAAAAGCAGACTTGTGCTGTTTGCAAAGCGTCTGTTGCACTGCTCAAAGACAAAAGACGCTCACCCGAGAAAGTTTTTGGAAACCGATGTCCGATAGGCACGGGGAAAGAGCTGCAGAGGTTTACGTATCGTCTGTCGAATTCTGTTCTCTTTCGTGCCCTTCCATTTACGATAAAAACTTTCGTGACCCCTTTTCCCGTTCAGGCACTGTTGCTAGTGTTTTTATAAGGGGGGAAAAAAAAGCGTAAGCCTGGTCTCTCGAGTGATTTTTTTTTTTTTTTTTTTTTTTTTTTTTTTCCTTTTTCGCTAGACTAGTGGAATCGAGAATGTTCGCTGCCAGAACTTCATCCACCGAGATGGGAAGCCAGGCAACTTCCTAACGGGCCGTGGGCAGAGTTCCCCTCTTGATGCCGTGCCTATATAATAAAGTGTGCAGTCCGTTAGCTAGACGGGCTGCAGTACCCAATTTTTTTCGCCAGGCGGCAGCACCGCGCCCCCCCCCGGCGGAGTAAGGGCAGCGCATGCGCAGACGCGGCTTGACGCCGAAGGGGGCGTGGCTTGCGGGCACGTCGCGGGCCGATGACGCAATCCGGCTTCGGCGCATGCGCAGAAGGGGTTTCTGGCAAACTAAGGGCAGCGCATGCGCAGACGCGGCTTGACGCCGAAGGGGGCGGGGCTTCCGGCTTCGTCGCAGCCCGATGACGCAACACGCCTCGGCGCATGCGCAGAAGGGCTTTCTGGCAAACTAAGGGCAGCGCATGCGCAGACGCGGCTTGACGCCGAAGGGGCGGGGCTTCCGGCCCCGTGCGTCTGGGCCGATGACGCAATCCCGCTTTGGCGCATGCGCAGAAGGGCTTTCTGGCCAAGGAAGGTCGGCGCATGCGCAGAAGCGGCTTTGACCCTTAGGGGCGGGGCTTCAGGCCCCGTGCGTCTGGGCCGATGACGCAATCCCGCTTTGGCGCATGCGCAGAAGGGCTTTCTGGCCAAGGAAGGTCGGCGCATGCGCAGAAGCGGCTTTGACCCTTAGGGGCGGGGCTTCCGGCCCCCTGCGTCTGGGCCGATGACGCAATCCGGGTTTGGCGCATGCGCAGAAGCCTTTCTGGCCGACCGAGGGCGGCGCATGCGCAGAAGCGGCTTTGACCCCCTAGGGGCGGGGCTTCCGGCCTCGTGCGTAGGGGCAGATGGCGCATCCGGCCCGGGAAAGGTGGGTTCACTCCCGGCCCGCGCGGCGCGCTGGAGCGGCCGTGGAGGTGCGGAGCCTTCGCCGGGAGCCCGGAAGACTTTCGGGCCGGGACGTGCGGCGGCGCGCTCGGGCTGAAGGGCGGCCGGGGGCCGGCGGGCAGCGGCCCGGTCGGGGGGGGGATGTGGCGGCCCGGCGCTCGGCCGCGGCAGGGAGCGCCTGGTGCCGGCGGCGGGCGGGCTGAGGCAGGCGGGCGGCCCGGCCCGGGACCGGCGGGGCTGCCGCCGGTTCTCGTCTCCCCGGCAGGGACGGTGGTCAGCGGGCTCCTCACGGGGCTGCCCTTTTCTGGGTGGGTGGTTTTTTGTTTGGTTTTTTTTTTTTTTGGTTTTTTGTTTTTTTGTTTTTTTTCTCTCGGAGCCGCGCCGCTACCTCGGCGAGGAGCGGCGGCGGGGCGGCCCCGGTGCTCGCTCGTGGCGGCGGCGCCCGGGAGAGGGGTCGGCCCGCGCCGCCCCGCCGCCCACCCGCCGCCGCCTGCGGGCTGCCCGGGCAGCCGCCGCAGCCCTGCGCGGGGCTTTGTCTTTCCCCCAGCCGCTGGCCTGAGCCGTGGCAGCCGGCTGGGGCTGCCGGCCCCCGCGGGCCGCAGAGAGGCTGCCTCGGGGCCTGCGGTAACGCTGTCGCGGGGGGGGGGGGGTGGGGGGGGGTGTTGTGGCTCAGGAGCCTCTTCCCGCCCCTGCGAGCGGGCCAGAGCAAGAAAAGGCAGCCGGCAGCGGAATCCCCAGCCGTCGCCCCCGACTGCTGCTTTCTCCGCAAGCCTTTTAACTGCCGGGGAGGGCTGGGAGGCAGCGGCAGCTCAGGTGTCTGGCTGATCTTGTGTCGTGACAGTCAGCTCCGGGGCCGGAGCAGCCGAGGGGAAGAGGCCTTTTGGTTTGCTTCCCCGCGAAACCGGGGCCTTTTGTTTTCCCTTTGTCCCTAGGTTCGCCCGGAAGCGTCCGTCGACAAGTCAAGGGGAGCGGAACCGAAGGTCGCTCGAGATGTTACTTCGCCACGCGTGCCTCGTGCTTGCGAGTCGGACTGCTGACTACGGAGGGATCCCTTTTGTAGCCGCCGAGGGCCCGCGAGGCTCCGTGTGCCCGCCGCTGCCGAGTGCTGCGCTGCGGCTCGGGCAACGGCCGGGGAGGAATCGTCGGTCCCTCGTGGTAACGCAGCCGGGCCTGCTAGGCGCTTAGAGCCGCGCGTCCGGCCGGGCAGTATTGTTTTCCGAGGCTGTAAAGGAGCCCGAGGTATAAACCCGCTTTACGTTTCCGTACGGCGGTGCGCTTTGTCGGAGAGCTCGGCCGTACTGACGGAGCTGGCACAGGGTTCCCGCGGGACTCCGGCTTTGCCCGTCTCGTGGAAAGGCTCCAGAGCCTGCTTGGGAAGCCGCTTGACAAGGCACGGCTTTGCCGTGATTTTTACGCCGGAATTCCGACGGTAACGCCAATGCCACGTGTTAGCCTTTCTCCAGCAGCTCCTCAAAGCAGAGTGAGCCTTAAGAATCGGATTGCCTTTTAACGAAATTCGAAACAAAGCGGCGGGGTGAAGCGGCTGGAAGCGTCCTGCCAGTCTGCCGTGGGTATCGCTGCCGTGCGTGTTACCTGCCTGTCTGCCGATCGCTCCTGCCTCTTGTTGTGCCCCGGTAATTCCTCTGGGGAAGGCGTTGGGCTCTGACTGCAGCGCACCCCGTCTCCCTCCTGACCCCGGCGAGACGTGATCGGTGTTTGCCTTCCTCCCCTTTCACAGGGCCTCGGCTGTTGCGTGCAGAGAAGCTGTCAGCCTTGTGAGAGAGCACGCCGCCGGCAAGCGCATCGTGGTGCTTCGGTACCGAGCTGAGGCCGCAGGCGTCCGTCTTTTGTTTGCGGAAAGGGATCGCGAGGAAAGGTGCTGGCCTCGGAGGGGGAGAGGTGGCGGGGGAACAGGTAGGAGGCAGCTCTTTCAACCGGTTTTAGGCTTAACTCCTGGGTGCCTGAGCACGGTTCTGGGCTTCGGGGGGTTGGCTTTCGGCTTTTCGCCTTCAGCGCGTCCTCCGTCACCGCTGTCGGCGCGCGCTGAGCTGCGGCTCAGGGGACTGCGGCGATACAGGCCGTGTGCGTGCCAGCCGTCCTCAAGGCTAGAGCTGTATTCTGCTTGTTACCCTGATGAAAGCGTTTCTTTTTTTCTAGGGGGCGTTCCCACAAGGCAGTGGTGTGGAGCCGAAGGGGACTGCGATGGAACGGTGACGGAGCCGTTTGGACCGAGTCTTGAAGATAGATCTCTCTGGTTTTTGTCCGAGGAAACTGCGTCTCGAGACGGTCCGCAATCGCTCGCTGGCAACGTGGTAGGAAACTGCTTTGTTGATCTTGACGGCGCAGTGTGTTGGGAGTATTAAGATTCCTCGAGAGATCAGAAGCGAGTAGGTTGTTTCTCTAAGGGAAAGGGGAATAGGCCTGTATCGTTAAAGGAAAGACTCAGAGTGGGTTTTGTTTCTCTTAAGTACAAAGCGCCCCATCTCAAGGGATTGCAAAGTCTGAAACGATGGTTCAAAAGCAGACTTGTGCTGTTTGCAAAGCGTCTGTTGCACTGCTCAAAGACAAAAGACGCTCACCCGAGAAAGTTTTTGGAAACCGATGTCCGATAGGCACGGGGAAAGAGCTGGAGAGGTTTACGTATCGTCTGTCGAATTCTGTTCTCTTTCGTGCCCTTCCATTTTACAATAAAAGCTTTCGTGACCCCTTTTCCCGTTCAGGCACTGTTGCTAGTGTTTTTATAAGGGGGGAAAAAAAAGCGTATGCCTGGTCTCTCGAGTGATTATTATTTTTTTTTTTTTTTTTTTCTTTTTCTCTAGACTAGTGGAATCGAGAATGTTCGCTGTAAGAACTTCATCCACCGGGATGGGAAGCCAGGCAACTTCCGAACGGGCCGTGGGCAGAGTTCCCTTCTTGATGCCATGCCTCTAATAAAGTGTGCAGTCTCGTTAGCTAGACGGGCTGCAGTACCCAATTTTTTTCGCCAGGTGGCAGCACGGCCTCCCAGGCGGAGTAAGGGCAGCGCATGCGCAGACGCGGCTTGACGCCGAAGGGGCGGGGCTTCCGGCCCCGTGCGTCTGGGCCGATGACGCAATCCCGCTTTGGCGCATGCGCAGAAGGGCTTTCTGGCCAAGGAAGGTCGGCGCATGCGCAGAAGCGGCTTTGACCCTTAGGGGCGGGGCTTCCGGCCCCCTGCGTCTGGGCCGATGACGCAATCCGGGTTTGGCGCATGCGCAGAAGCCTTTCTGGCCGACCGAGGGCGGCGCATGCGCAGAAGCGGCTTTGACCCCCTAGGGGCGGGGCTTCCGGCCTCGTGCGTAGGGGCAGATGGCGCATCCGGCCCGGGAAAGGTGGGTTCACTCCCGGCCCGCGCGGCGCGCTGGAGCGGCCGTGGAGGTGCGGAGCCTTCGCCGGGAGCCCGGAAGACTTTCGGGCCGGGACGTGCGGCGGCGCGCTCGGGCTGAAGGGCGGCCGGGGGCCGGCGGGCAGCGGCCCGGTCGGGGGGGGGATGTGGCGGCCCGGCGCTCGGCCGCGGCAGGGAGCGCCTGGTGCCGGCGGCGGGCGGGCTGAGGCAGGCGGGCGGCCCGGCCCGGGACCGGCGGGGCTGCCGCCGGTTCTCGTCTCCCCGGCAGGGACGGTGGTCAGCGGGCTCCTCACGGGGCTGCCCTTTTCTGGGTGGGTGGTTTTTTGGTTTTTTTGGGTTTTTTTTGGTTTTTTTTTTTTTTTTTTTTTTTCTCTCGGAGCCGCGCCGCTACCTCGGCGAGGAGCGGCGGCGGGGCGGCCCCGGTGCTCGCTCGTGGCGGCGGCGCCCGGGAGAGGGGTCGGCCCGCGCCGCCCCGCCGCCCACCCGCCGCCGCCTGCGGGCTGCCCGGGCAGCCGCCGCAGCCCTGCGCGGGGCTTTGTCTTTCCCCCAGCCGCTGGCCTGAGCCGTGGCAGCCGGCTGGGGCTGCCGGCCCCCGCGGGCCGCAGAGAGGCTGCCTCGGGGCCTGCGGTAACGCTGTCGCGGGGGGGGGGGTGGGGGGGTGGGGGGGGGTGTTGTGGCTCAGGAGCCTCTTCCCGCCCCTGCGAGCGGGCCAGAGCAAGAAAAGGCAGCCGGCAGCGGCATCCCCAGCCGTCGCCCCCGACTGCTGCTTTCTCCGCAAGCCTTTTAACTGCCGGGGAGGGCTGGGAGGCAGCGGCAGCTCAGGTGTCTGGCTGATCTTGTGTCGTGACAGTCAGCTCCGGGGCCGGAGCAGCCGAGGGGAAGAGGCCTTTTGGTTTGCTTCCCCGCGAAACCGGGGGTCTTTTGTTTTCCCTTTGTCCCTAGGTTCGTCCGGAAGCGTCCGTCGACAAGTCAAGGGGAGCGGAACCGAAGGTCAGTCTAGATGTTTTTGCCTTAAGCGCGTCTACCTTTCAGGGTAACACTTTCTTGGAAGTTGGAAACTGTCCTTTTTGAACACCAAACCAAACCCTGTACCTGGGAGGGCCGTTTAGTGTGCTGCACCGTGTGTTTTATTCCCTGTCGGGCACTTGACACTAGCTGTACATGCTCTCCCGGTTTGGCACGTTCTTTACCCTGCTGGCTGAAAGATTCTGTCTTTTCACTTCCTCGGCTTGCCACAGGCCATAATAAATGTGTGTTCATAGACCGCTTTCCTTGCTCGCTGCTTTCAGATTTGAGCATCAATGCCATGGACAGAGCAGGAGAGCCTCAGCAGGAGGTAGAGCACAAGCTGTTTAAACAGCGCTTGGATAAAGCTGCCAATCGTGTGACTCCAGAAGCAGAGAGACACGGTAAGATGCTATGCTGTCATTCTTGGATGGATGCTCGCATAGTCTTTCCATCACCGTATGCCTGCTATGAGATTCATGGGAACAAGGGATGGCTGAATTCACAGCATTTTAAACACCACAAACTATTGAAAAGTTTATAGGACACAAGTCTATTACACTGGCAGATCAGACAAGCTCCTGTGTGTGTGTATATACGTTATACTCGGTACTTTTGCGAGGCAAGTCTTTGCCTGGTCCCTCTGAAATTGGGACAAGGACTCGTTGATGCGTTTCAGGAGCAAAGCTGCTGAGTGAATAGGCTTTTCCTACTAGAAATCAAGCAGCTACTCTGGCAAAACTTGACTTTGGTTGCATTTTTAAATCCTAGGAGGCTGAGAAATGGGACGAGCTGGTTAGAGGAAAGAGCCTCTCTCCAGGGAAGGCTCCGCTGACTTGACCCTTAAGCCTAAACTTGTGTCTTACTATGTTTGCTTTGTGTGTGTTAATGCATACCTGATTAATAGATTTCAGTTGATTTATCAGTTACAAGTTGGAGTAAGTGGTCCTTGGCTACATAAACCTCTCCTCTGTATTTTTTGACATGTTATGGCTTACTGTTCTACTTCAATACAAACCGGGAACGATTCTGGTAGTGTTGCAGTCTAACGGTAATACTGCAAGACTTTGTCTTTCTAAAACGTGAGGTCCTTGTTATCTGTTCTGGGAGATGGTGTAGTTTTGTGTATTGGCATGAACTAAACTTGCTGATTTGTTGTAACTCAGATTTAGCTTTTCTGTTCTTAAAGCTGAAAGGCTAAACTAAGCCAGGAGCTGAACAGTGGGCAGGTACGAGACCTTCTGGTGTCACAGAAGTGAGGTGACAGCATTCTTACTGTTGTGTCACTTAGCAGCCTTTCTGTATTCAGAGGCTGTGGCATGACGAATGTAATGTCTGGGGTCAAACCCCGCTTTTTTGTACCCAATTCCCTGTTTCCACATATGGGCCTCCTGCCTTACTTGTGTTGCCAGTCTCCACTGGGATTACTAGGTCTGAACCGGTTGCTCTCGCTCATTATATTATCAACGGAGAGGAAGAGAAACTTGCAGGGAGCAAAGTGTCTCATCCAGGAGAGGCATTTAGAAAGCGATCAAATTGCATTGCATGCAACGAGCAATTTCTTCTGCTGTCTGGAAAAAGGATATGGCGAGTTTGATTTCCACCACACGTGTGGCAAGTTAGGTTGGAAGTGTCCACCCACCTTTGTGAAACTCTTATCAGTTTCTGTTAGTAACACTTGATGTTCAGTCAGTTATTTAAATGGCAACTATAGCAGTATTGTCTGGTAAAGGAAAAATCCACACAGACGTGGTTACCGCCGGGCTTGCTTTAGTCATGACTCGGAGCTGGGCCACCCCCCCAGTGGGTGACAGAGAACCAAGGGATACAGCGTAGGTTATATACGCTTACCAGATCATTAGTCAATGTCTGAAGTTTTTAGGAGTTTCTTTTGGTCCTGTCAGTTCTGTGAATCCATCACCTGACTCTGTCGCAGTTGATTCACCTGCTCGGTTCCAATCTCTGCCTCGGTTCCAAGCTCCTCCTTGGATCGTGATCTTCTTTCTGCCTGCTTTAACTCACACGCTCCTTCAAGCGCGCTTAGTCTTTGAAAGAGCAGTTCCTATTCACATGCACCAATTTTTCCAAAACCGCCTGTGTTTCTGAAAGCACCTGTGTCCACAGATTGATCATCTGTTGCTTCTCTGTTCTCCCACTGATTAACTGGACTGGGTTTTAAACCAGCCTTGGATTAGGGCTATGCTAGGGACGGGGCCTGGTTCTGCCACTTAGCTGCTTCGGCACTTTAAATTTCTTAGTTGAAAATACATTTTATCTAACATTAACCTTAAATTTAGTAAAGCATACCTAAATATTATGGAGTAGTATGTGGAGGCTTTTCCTGATCGTAGTTACATTCAAATAGTTAATAGCTTAATGATTTCTATGGTAGGTTGCATTCCGTGCTGGGATGTCATCTCATTAATTTCCACTGGATGACGATAGAGGATTGAATTTTTTTTATTTTTATTTTTATTTACTGTTTCGTTTCCTTTTAACATGGACCGAGTTTTCCAGCGTCATGTGTCATATCTGCATGCAAGTCGAGGACTGTGTTAACAGCACGAAACTTTGCATGTGGGGTTTTATGTACTGCAGTTTCTTTATAGTATCCAAGCTGTGTGCAGTACCTCTGGGTGCTCTCTGAGACAACTCGACAGGCAGCTACTGATTACATTCAGAAAGCTGTTACTAGTTGCTGTATCTTGAAAGACTCCGTGTGTTGTACAGGTGTTCTTCAAATGGCAGGAATCATGGCTTTGACAAAGCATAGGAATTACTAAGCTGCATTCTTCCTGATGCTGTCTTTTAGTGTAATTACAGGATCAAAACCCATACTGGTTGAATTCTTAATTGTACTCTCACCTTGTTTGAATGTTGTAAGCTGTAGAAAGTAAGTCTCATACAGTGGTTTAAGAATGGGTATATTTTTCTAAAATTTTTTATTTGCTTGATCATAACTACCATAAAGTGAGGTTAACGATTGATTCTCATGCATATTTCATACTTCCTAATTAAAATCTCTTTTTTTCTGTGGCTACTACAGATGTCTTAAATACTCACTTCTGTCCACCTGTTATACCTCCCAATCTCAGCAGAGAGGGTCCTGATAACATTTTGTCCCCTCAGCAGTGTCTGACTTATCACCTGCCCTGGCCTTAGTTATGCAAGAAGCCGCCTTTTCGAGGCTCGTAAGAGCGTAGTGCGGCAGTGCCTAGACAGTGAGCCTTAGAGGGCTTTTGTAATCCAGCAGACTTGGTCCTGTCCTTCAGGATTTGTGAGTGGAGCAGCCTGGTTTTAAGGGGCCTCTTCCAATAAGAACCCATGTTTCTGAAAATTTTAGACATGCAGTTCCTTGGCTTGCTTATTCCGAACGCCAAATTTTACATACCTTTCGCATTTGTTTTGGGAAAACAAAGGTCCTGTTTGAGTTTTCTGGAGGCATGTCTTGCCCTTTGGCAGGTTTCAGCTGTCACCAGCTCTCATCTCCTCTGTTAAGAGTCCCTCTGCAGCCTTCTGCATTTGTGCCCCAGCTGTACTGTGGCCGCGCATTCAACACACAGGTGGCACAGACACTTGCAGAATTGTAAAATCATGACAAAGAAATTCCTTGGAGATTTCTAGTAAGCCAGTGGTTGATGTGTGTGCATTGTCAGCATCGTTGTACTGGAGAGCCTAGCGTCAGTTTTCCGCTTGGGAGATTCCCGCTGTGATCTAGTTTCACAGCAATATGTAACTGTGTTCCCTACATACCTTGGGACAGGATTATGCGCTATGCGCTGCTGTCTGCTATTTAAAATGTTGTTTGTGTAGCAGGTCCTGTATCGGTCGCAATTTGCTGTTTGGGTCTGCTTTAGACAAAGTTTTAACAAAGCCTTTGTGCAAGTAACATCTGATTGGCGCTCCGGCAAGGCTTACAGGTGGCTGGTTCTTTCTATGGAGGGCGTTCTTCAGATGGCAAACGCTACTCTGCTTGTTGATCTTATTTTGCGGCTCAACAGGCCCTGTGCATTCTTTCAGGTGAGCTTCGGGTGCAGGATGCGCAGATTCTGATACAAAATCATTTCCTTCACGTGTAGAACAGTTTCTGTGCATAGAGCAGAAGTACAAGATAGTGTTTCTAGACGTGCCTCGTCACTATGAATCCTCTTTTGTCTTAGAACTGGGGAAAGAAGAAGAAAAGGTGTTTGATCCAAATGCTTTGGATGCCGATCGCTGTGAAAGCTGTTACAGGGCAGAGTCAGAGGACATTTGGTAACATTTACATCTTCTTAGTGCTTGAATCGATACAGTTAATGTGGCATATGTGTTGGAGGTTTTTTTCCAAAATGTCTGTGAAGGTCCGTACAGTGAAATCCTCCTGAGCACCTGTTCAGAGAATGGTGAGAGCTGTTGTGTTATCGTACGCCTGTGCTGCGCTCACGATTGTTAAGAGCGTGCACAGTTAGGTTGTCTGTTTTGTCTGCGTGCCTGTTTAAGGGCAGTAGCACAAAGACTGTATCTTAGCAAACAGAACCTTTTCTGGGATTATTTGGTGTCCAGAGGGGAGCTGTGTAAATTATTTCACTGTTTTGTGAGCTGTCTCGGAATAAAACCCAGTTATGGCTTTGCCTTCTCATTTCTGCTGCAGGCTTTGCATCCTTATGGGAGCAAAGACCAGACACCTATCACTCAGACAAGTGATGGGTGTCATTCGGTGTTTCTCATTCCTTCTACCTGCAAATTTGTGTAAGAATGGATTCGTGATAGTCCACAGGTTCTGGACTATCTTTTGCTATTATTGTCTCTGTAGTAATTTAGTTTGTCACATCTGTCAAGTTGCATCCTTCCCCAGAGATGTTTCCATCTTGAGGGATTCACGATTCCAGCCTTCAACTTTTTGTTTTGTCCAGCACAACATGGAACAGAGACAGACAATTGTTTTTTCTGGTGAGCGTGACAGAGACTCTGGTGAGTCCAGAGGTAGAAGAGCAAGGAAGAAACTTTGCCATTAACTTTGCCTCCGATGTTGGCAGTCTTTCCCTAAAAACGGAGGAAGGGAGGTATAGAAACAGGTAAGATGCTGTGTTCACATGGGGAAATTCCAAGCTGCTCAGAACTGTGGGAGACTTCCCACAGAAACAAATGTCATTTCTGCGGCAAATTTATTTGCCAAGGATGGACTTGGCTGTCTGAATGGACAGCTAAAGCCCTCTTCAGAATTAAGCGCTGCATTAAAACAGCTTGCGTCCTCGTGCCAAAATCTCAAAAAGTACGTCAGGAAGCTCAAGCTCCTTCAGGAGCATTAGACCACCTTTCAGCGTCCAGTTCCTGAAGTTTGCTGCTTTGAAACAAAATCCACCGGGGATTTGAGTCCTGAGCTGGAGTGTCTCTTTATCGCTGTAAAGATGATGTTTGTGCTCTTGCTGGTGCTGCAATACTTGTGACGATGTCAGAGAAGCATACAGGTGATGAGGCTGGGCCTTTGAGAACCCGGATAGCATAGAGCAGTGCAGGAGGGAAGGATTTAGCCAGAAAATGGAAGAGCAGAAGAAAGAGGGCTGCCGAGTGTACGGTTTCCTGGAGGTCAACAAGGTGAGAGATGGGTTTTGCCGTGAGCCTGTTGCGTGGTGTTGATGAGCGTCAGAAGGCACAGTCGGGGCAATCTGCTCTTTTTTCCAACTTTTAAGTGTTCACAGGACTGTAATAACCCCTGGGCTCAGCAAGGTACCTGTGCCTGTAGAGGGGTTCAGTAGGAGGGTCAGGAAAAGGGTGGGAAGGGGCAAATTCCCTGTTTCATGAGGTGGGCTGGCTGGAGAAGCTTAGCTTTTTCTACCATCTAGCTAGTGAGTCTTTTTACCGAGGTTTCTGGAGGGGGAGAGGCAGCTTCTTTGCGGTGAGGTAGTCCCACCTGCCCTTCTAGTCTCAAAACAGAGACCACCGGTGGGTGCTGGAGATAACAGTAACCAACAACTCGTCAGCAGAGGTGCTGGGGGGAGTGAAATGTTCCCTTCTTTAGAAAACCGGTGGAAGCAAGACTATTGGAGTTGTCAAGGTTGAAGATGCTTAAAGAGATGTTGTTTGCAACAGGTGTATGAAAATGTAGTACAAGATACACCAGATGACTATGTAACTACCCTATCATTTGGCAGGTTACCGAGCTCAAAACACTGGGATGTGCAGGTTACGTACCCAAGTACATTCTAGCAGTCAGGCCCGGGGTAATTTTTTTTTACTACTTTATTTCAAAATCTGGAGGTTTTTTTACATCTTTGTGTACTATTCCTGGAGACAACATTCTTTTCTGAAAACCAAAACAAAACCAAAACCAAACACACCCCGCCCTTTCGCTCATGAAGCCAGACATCGTGTTTTGAATATCATGGGTGCTGAACCATTACAGGACCCTGTGCCACAAAGTGTGGTGAGCAGGAAAGATTCAAAGGGGCGTGCTGTGGGTAGCAAGGGTCCAAGGGTGGGTGGGTGTCAATAGGGAAATTGCTGGGGGCCATTGTTAGGCACTTGGACTTTTGCACATCTCCATTCTCATCGGGTCAGCAGTTAATGTATGCAACAGGTTTGCACGGACATTCAAAGGTGTAATGTAGCATGTGACCTTGATGCATTGAAATCTTCCAGGGGAGGGTGTGTATGATTGCTAGCGAGTGTCAGGGAGGACTGACACCTAATATCCATATCCTTTTCATATTCAAGGTTAAAACTTTAATAACCTTTGTCTTTTGGGGGATTTTGGAGTGTGGGGGTTTTTTTGGTGGTAGGTTTAGTGCTTTATTTTTGAACACGGCTTGTTTTCATGGATGCATACATAGGACCGCTGTTGTTTATTGTATTAAGGGTTTTCTTACCCTGCCTGCTCACCCTCCCAGTTACTTTCTCCACTCCGTTTCTGTGATACCTTTTGATATTTCCTACAGCAGCAGTTAGTTCCCTCCCAGTAGACTTGATTCCTTCTTCTCATTTTTACGTCCGCTAAAATACTCTGCATAGAACAGTTGTTGTCAACATCGGTATGTGATGATGGCTTTCCACATGACTGCCTGTGAGGAAGAGGGGAAATTCACATCTCTTTTAGGACAATATTTGCTGGTATTGTCACCCATGACAATGAGTTGCTTATTGTCTATCTTATTCCGATAAAAATTTTAAAATCCAGCCGCCGGTATGACTGCTTTGTTTATGTAGATTCAGGCTTTTTAATGAAAGATTACTGTCTCCTGCAGGTAGCTGGAAATTTCCACTTTGCACCGGCAAAAAGTTTGAACAGTCTCATGTACATGGTAAAGTATTTTCTTTTCCTGCTTATTGTGACCTTTAGCTTCCAAGTGTTTCAGACCATTTCCTTTGAACATCTTTGCATTGCTATCTGTGGTAACAGCAGGACTGCTTCAGGGGGGAGGACATTGGTGAAATTTTGTTAGAGATGTTTAGAACTATATCGGGAACAAACAGAAAAAAGTGTTTTCTCAAGGTGCTGCCACATGGGTCTGGGAGAACATGGAGGAGAATGTGTCTGGGCAGTCTCTCGGCCTCACTTGTTCTACAAAACTTTGCTGCCCTGCTGTAAACAACCTCAGGTACGGTGTTCGGTCCAGGACCTGAATATCAGTATCTCTGGAAGGGATGTTTTGGAGAAAAGCTCTTGAGAATTTCAAGGCAATTCAGAACTTTCAGAGTAAAATTTCAGTTGTGAAGGACTTCGACTTCCTCAAGTATATATAAATACACAGTGGCTGGAATGACAGTGGTAGTTTACAGAATCATAGAATGGTTTGTGCTGGAAGGGACCTTTAAAGGTGCCCTAGTCCAGCCCCCCTGCATGAAGCAGGGGCATCTTCAACTAGATTGATTTAAAGAATCATTCACCAATATTCAAGTGAGTGGAGGTTATCTTTAGTCTTTATTGGGGATCGCTCCACCAAAGTCGTGCACCCCAAGGGGGTTTTTCAGTCCCCTCTTTATACAAGCAACTCAGACCTATTCATTAACTTTCTGGGAAATCGTTTACATATTCATTACAATTCCAGGAACTTATTTACATATCTCACTAAGCTAGTGACTGTGATTTAAGTCCTTGTCTTTGCCACGCTGTATAAACAACAGGAACTTGGGACCAGATAGCCTTTTTAAAGATGACAAATCCAAGGACTTAGCAATTGGTACATCCATCATGTTAGCAATAAGGGTCCTTGGATGTTTCCCAGCTTTTAGATAAGCATAATTACATCATCCTTTAGATAAGTGGCACATCATTCACCATTCATTCCCCCCTTTTCTAGTAAATTTTGCAAATTCTTTTGCAACTACAAAAAATCATTATGCCTTATGATCATTCTTCGACACCACCAAACAAAACATTGAAGTAATACACATATTCCTAAAACTATTACAATAAGTATTATAATAAAAGCATATTTTAACCATTCCAAATTAGGTAACCACGAAGTCAGTTTGTCCCATATAACTTTAAAACTCCACGATAAATCATCTTTAGTAATTTCATGCAGGATCTGCACCTTGTTTCATATCTCATGGATCTCTGTTTAATCATTCCATCCATCAGATTGGGAACAAGTATTTTGCCCTGGGTTTCCAGGACATGCTCCTCCTGTCTTGTTTGAGCTTTCCAATGACAGTTATTATCACTTTTCATAAATATTGTGGTGGTTAGGCTTAATAATATTTGTAAATCAAATCTGGGACCCAACTCATATTTTATTATCAAATAGGCAATATCCTCCACCGTAGTCTGGCTTTTTCCAAAAGTCTGGCCAGGTAGTCCATTTGTCATCGAGATAATTCCAGTTTTGGGAGGCCACCCCATACAGGGGTGTTATCAAGCCTCCTTTAGGAAGAGAGGTACGTATCCAGCATTCCTTAGCTTTCGTAGCATTAACAATCATTTGCAATGTTTGAAGACTGGTATTGTTTACCCATGCTTCAGCTTCTAATATTTCTACAACAGTTACAATTAAGATCAGAATAACTTTACACAAATGTCCCTGATCCTTTTGACAGTCCATTGTGTCTCCGGAGATTTCTTTACGATCTAAAGAACCATAGTCCCATGGGTCCTGCCAGGGTGACAGCCCATGATTTCTCAGGAGCCTTCTTTATCCAAGAGTAGTGAATCCAGGCTGGTTATTCTCTTATCTTGACGGCAGTGAAGGTTGTCAGCAGCACCTGATAGGGTCCTTCCCACTTCTCTTCCAAAGGTTGCCCTGACAATGTCTTTATGTACACATAGTCACCAGATTTAAAGGAACGGACTGGTTGATCTAACCCTCTGGCCCTTGTTCCCAATACTCGTTTATTTATAACTTCTAATTCTCCCTGGAGGGTCTTCACATACTCACACAAATATCCCTCCCCTAACTGCCTTAAATCTTCTCTGGCAAATTGTAACTGGTATGGTCTCCCATATAATACTTCAAAAGGGTGCGGCGAATGAAGAGACGGGACGCAGCTTGATGCAAGCAAATGTCAATTTATTGTACAGAAGCATGCGTTTTTATACATTTTAAGAAGCTGCGTGTTTTAAACTAATTGGTTCTTGAAGCTAAGCATTGCATACTAGGCAATCCCTGATTGGTGGTTAACTACCAGCAATTAACCGCAAGGTGTTACCTTTCCTTGGCGCCATCCGTCTCCCACTCCCCTGTGCTCTGCAAACATGCCTCATCATGTTAATTGTTGTCTAGACAAGCTTGAGCACATTCCCCTCAGCTGACCGATTGCCACACATGGTCCTAGTTTCCAGCCCGCTCCTGCAAAAGGGCTCAAATTCTCCTTTGTTCTCGGTTTATTTCGTATTCTTAATAATGCCAAGGGAAGAGACTGTGGCCAAGTTAGATTTGTCTCTTGTCCTATTTTCACTATCTGTTGTTTAATTAAATGGTTTATTTCTCCACTTGCTTGAGGCCAGTAAGGGGTGTGTAATTGCCAATCTATTCCCAATACCATACTCACTCATATTATTTTGGCACAAAAATGTGAGCCTCTATCAGAAGAGATTGTTGCCAGAACCCCAAAGTGGGGGATAGTTTCATTTAACAATCCCTTCGTTACCTCTCTTGTTTTATTTGTTCGACAAGGGAAAGTTTCTGGCCAACCTGAAAACGTATCGGTCATAACGAATAAATATCGGTACCCCCCTTTTCTTGGGAGTTCGGAAAAATCAACTTGCCACTGTTGTCCTGGATAATTTCCTCTACTAATGTTCCCTAGTTTTATTCTGTTTCCTACATTGGGATTAATGCATTGTTTTATTACAGTATATAAGTTTCGCCCTATCAGTTTCTGATTTAGACTTATATTATATAACATACCAGCTCCCCAATGAGTCTTATTATGTTCTGTTAGGGCTGTGGTCCATATTAAATTGGGTGGTACCACTATACGGCCATCTGCCAAATAAGCCCACTTATTTAATTTTATTTTACCATTCATGTCCTGAATTAGCTTTAGGTCTCCTTTAGAATAGTTTGACTCCTCATCTGTACTTAGAGTTTGGATTTTACCGTCTGGTATTAAGGATAGTTCCTCCTTTCCTACTTTCTCTGCTGCTCATCTAGCCTCATGGTCGGCCAGCTGGTTTCCAGTTTCCAGATCAGTGCCTCAATGGGCCATCTTATGTTCTTCCTTCCTGGACGACCCTCTTATAACAGAGGGGGCCATTTCTCACATCAAGGTCTGGCATGGCACATGTTCCCACCGCTCAACGCCTACTGGGTTGCAGCCAACAGCGGAGCTCAAGATTCTTCTTGGTGGCAAACACAGAGGCCAACCCAGTCTTGCCCTTGACTATGGTAGGAGGCACCCGACCAACCTTATTCCTTGTACTTAGTTGTCAATGCAGAGTTTCACCTGCACATCCCATAACAAGTCACTGTCACAGCAAAACACACAGATTTACATTAGTAGAACTACTACAGAGTGTATTTTATCTCAGCTTTTATGCCAATACCCCCCACAGCCCCGCTGACCAAGGGATATTGTTTTACCTGAACTAGGCAGGCCTTCCCTTATCATTTTTACTGTAACAGGTAAAGCATTTTTTTTGCCTTACCTGGAATTTATTTCCAGATATACCTGGTTAAAGATTTCTTTTACTTCACGGAGGTCCTCTTTTCCACTTTTCTGTTGAATTAAAGATAAGCTCAAGATTTCAATCACTTGATCATTTTAAACTTTTGGTTTCATTTCTCCTTTTTTAAATGTCTAGATGTTCTAATAAATCTCATCCCAACAAAGGTTTTGGTGAATTTGGCATTCTTGTTTTCTTAGTTTGTACTTTAAAGGTTTCAGGATGTTTTCCTGGTGGCCAGCAGCTCCCACAACTGTAACAAATTCTTTTCACTTAAGTTTAACATCAAATAAGTTGTTTTTGTATTCACTAAAAATTCCACCTCTTTTTTTTCTACATCACGATTATCTAGTAACAATCAACTTGAACCTTTATCTAGTTCTATTAGATCATCCTGACAAGTCTTTCACAACCAACTTTCAAACATCTAAATTTCCCCATCAAAGATTCACCTTTATTCTCCTGAGACCCATTGCCTGCTCTAAAGGGCCCGATACCGGTCCTGTTGTGCTGCAAGGGGTGACATTGTCAGGTCCTTCTGCTCAACTGTCAGCAACAGCAACCCCCTCCTCCTTACCATCAGGATTCGGGGCAGGAGATGCTCTTCCTGCTCTGCAGGTTACACAAGCCTGCCTCTGCTACAGCACTTCTGTTTTAACTCTTTCTGACCCTGAATGCAAATCTGCTCCTTGTTGCTTTAAGTCTGCGTTCTTACATACCATGCCTTCGCAGGCAAACAGCAAACACCCTGCCATGCGTCCCGCAGGGCTCAGCCGCACCTTTGAGGGGCTACGGGGCTTTGTACAAACTCACCCCGATACTTTAACACTTTCACAAGGTCTTTGACTCTCCACACACATACCCCGCTTCAGATCTTACATACATTAGTACAAATTTTTTTTATCTTACAACATGTTTCATTCTGGTTGCTCCACAGAAGGAACCACAACCTGAGCTTTTTTTTTTTTCCTTTTTTAAACATACGAAAATTTCAACAAGAACATCTTTCTAGTTTAGGTCTCAGTTTTTCCCTATCCTTTTCTAAAGCCATAATCAAAGATCAGGTGGTGTTAATCCCGCACTCCTTCTGTCACACAAACATCTGCACACATTACTTCATCCCACTTTTGTTCTCTACAAAGAAACAGCATAAGTTGTAAAATTGTGTTGTAATATAAGACCTCCTCCAAGTGGCCGTCTTTCACCATCACCTAATGTATACAAAGGCCACCAATTCTGACAATATTTTTAAAATATCTTTTTGTTCAGATTTCCACTGGGAATTCCGCCAAATTCTTTCCAATGCTTCAAAATACATCCCAGGGGTGTTTTGGTATTTATTGCTTGGCTCGGTCTGCCCCCCATCTTCCTAATAAGTCTGATATATTTGTCTACAATGTATTAGTTATTACTGAAGGTACCATACTTCTCTCAGAACATACACCACAGTTCAAGACTTCTATTTAGCCTTATTTCTTGGTCTCTTTTTTTTTTTTTTTCCCCCCCCTCTCAGAGGAGATAATATATCTTAGACACTTGCCACCCTTTTTTGGAGTATACAGACAGCACCTACGACACTAAGGGCAGAGGCTAATTCATGCTTTTTCCAAATGATGTTAGCACTAATGTTTTGTCCAGTCTCCTGTTGGAAGAAGGGTTCGCCGGAGTCAAGAAGACACTCAATATGAGTTATGCATCTTGCTCAACTTTATTAGTTTCTAACACTACTTACATAGAACCGATACACATGCATATTCTTAAAGCAGAAATATAATCGGTTAGTAGTCTCTAAACACGCGTGGTTCTCACACCCCTAATTATCATGACTAAAATAAGCATTCTATCCATGTAGCTAATTGTGTTGCTGTGCTTCAGCCTTGTAGTTTGTTACTCCTTATTTTCCCATACCGCTCCCTATCTTTCTTGGCCCTGCACCTGCTTTCCCAGCAGCTGTAGCTTGTTACAGCCACGGCCTGTTGGCACAACATAATTACTCAGTCTCAGGATTCAAGAATAGCTCAAGACTACCTTTCTTATCTTCAGCACAGCAACTTCAGTACAATTCTGATTACAGGCCTATTCTAATACCGGGCCTGGATTGTGCAGATCTTCAGAGATTCTAAAGCCATGCTTCTGCAGCCATTCTTCTACAGTCTCCCGCTCTAATTGCTAATGATGCATTCCAACACTTCATAAATCGATTTTTCAATTGCTCCATCCCACTCTGGCCGGCCCCTCGCAGGGAACACAGACACGCAGATTGGGACTCCCCACTCACTTCGCAGTGACACCGCGTCTCTTGCACACATCACACTCTCCAGGCAGCCCTCAGTCACACAGGCAGTATGTTACACGGTACCCTGCACTTACATACAACTCTAGGAACACTGACAGTTCGCATTATCACACAAAGTACACATTTCAGTAAACAGTTGCCAAAAAACAGATTCTAATTTTTTCTGGTCTTAAGCAGAGTGTTAAGTTTTCAGCTATTTGCCTAGAATTACCAGAATATTATTTTTTTCAACATACATTTCTTAACTCCAATTCTGAACTTGTAACGAGACAACACATAGAACAAACAAGACACAGAGCGCTATTTCAGTTGTTACATTCTAGGAATTCCCCAAATCTGAAGACAACCTAAAGGAAGTTTTTAGCTTCCCAAATCTTAAGACAATCAAATAGGGCTATTACCCTTTTCAGAAGGCGTCCCTTCTTCTAACCCTGCAAGAGAGCGTCCCATCTTTCGTCTTATGGGGTAAAACCAAATCTTAAGATAATCAAATATTCAAAACAAAGAATAAATATAAATACCTTTTATGCTGTGCAGAAGTCCTGTCCACCTGTGTGAGAAGCCGAGGGGTAGGGGAGTCTTGCCGACAGAAGATGCAGTCGGGGGCCCTGACGGTCCCCAGGCCCCTGGATTCCAGCACTGGTGGAGAGTTCTCCTGGCTGGCTCACCAAATTGATGCCAAAACAGCACAGAGTAACTGCTCAGAGTCGAATTTTGTCTTTTAGCAGCAACCCCCACCATATACTCAATAATTCTTTACACTATATGCACTTTAAAACATACAGAGGTTTACACTCACCCCTTGGATGCTCAAGACAATAACCACATATCAACTTTCATAATATACCTAATACAGAAATGTTCTCACGTTTCCAGCATAAAATGAGTATTATAATTATTATCAGTAACCCTATAATTATTAATCCTATATACACAGATTGACTTCGAATCATCAAACGTGTCAGTCTTCCGACCAAACCAGAATCAGGGTTCCGATATTACCTTAATACCGGAACAAATACCAGAACAGAATCAGATGTATACCTGTGGTGCTAGCTACCTGGCATACGCCATCCTGCATAAGCATACAATGATTTTATGTCTTACGGACAGCTTTACAGAGGGACCGGTCCCAGAACAGAAATATCCGAAACAGTACTGTTTAAAATATAATATTAATACAATATTTTAATATAATATTTTAATAAACATAGTACCTTCGCTCCGTAAGATGGAGTCCTTGTCTGCTCCTGCGGTGATCCAGATGAGACGAGGAGCCCCTCCAGGAAAATCCCTGGGGGTACCCTAAGGAGTGCCCGCTCAATGGGTCCCACAGGCGAGCAGAGGAGGTCCCATCTGGGTCACCAAATTGATTTAAAGAATCAGTCACCAATATTCGAGTGAGCAATTATTCGGCAACGCTGGATGCATGGGGGATCACTCCACCAAAGTCATGCACCCCGAGGGGGTTTTTCAGTCCCCTCTTTATACAAGCAACTCATACCTATTCATTAACTTTCCAGGAACTCATTTACATATCTCACTAAACTAGTGACCATGACTTAAGTCCTTGTCTTTGCCACGCTGTATAAACAACAGGAACTTGGGACCAGATAGCCTTTTTAAAGATAACAAATCTAAGGACTTAACAATTAGTACATCCGTCATGTTAGCAATAAGGGTCCTTGGACATTTCCCAACTTTTAGATAAACATACATACATCGTCCTATAGAAAAATGGTACATCATTTATCATTCAATATTTTGAAGTACTTAATTTTGTCAGTACTATTTGATGACTGTTAGTCTGCTAATTGGAGTGAGGAGTGGGGTGCTGGCTGAAACAGCCACAATGCCCAAAGCCTTTCCAGCACGTCTCTGCCTCCAGGCACCAGCAAACCCAGGAGCAAGGTCCCAGTACACAAGCTGGGAGCCCCAGCAGGGCCTGCAGGAATCTCACGGCCTGTAGTTCAGGTATTCAAGCATTCTAGCAAGCTTCAGCACACCCAGGTGACCTTCTATAACCATGAGCGTAAGAGAAGGTATGTGTATCCACCATCCTGCCTTTCAAGGTGGAAGACATCCTTGCAACCTTCCCTTACAAAGCAGCACGTGGACTCCCAAGGCAACCAGGCCACAAAGAAGAAACCTTCCCAATTGCCTTAAACAAGCCACCACCCTTTCCTCTGTCCTATGGACAGAAAAAAGTACTTCCCGGCCCACCCCACCACCCCCCCATGCCAGAAGCAACACATAAGACAGAGCAAGGATGACACTGAAGGTCACAACTTTGCACTCATCTAATTACAGCTCTGCCAGGGTCCAGGCAGCAAGCTGTTTGATCTCACAGGGACTCAGCTTTTCTACCCACCAGGCAAGTCCAGCAATACTTCCTTGGGAAAAGGCAAAGTCACAAGGGCCAGCAAACAGCTCCCATCAACAGTGCTGCGAATACTATGGAGAGGCCTCTCTCTCCTCTCTCTAATGCCTGAGCAGCCCGGTATTTTGAGCAGCATACAGAGTAAGCTTTCTTAGTAGAAAATGATACCAAGTTAGTCTGGTAAAAGATAGGCACAAGAAGCATTACTGAGAAACCTTGTTACCCATACCCTTACAGCATGCTGGCTAGACCAACAGATCTTGAAAACACACACCTGTAGCAGTCCTGAAAGGCAGGGGAACCAGCATCTCAGCTTTGTGGATAGAACCCAGATGCAGATGATATTGCACAGGACAATTAAGGTAGAAGTTGATTATGCACCAGCTTTTCTCCAGCAACTGCTTACCAGCAGGGTCTTGTCCCATACGAGACACAAGGTGTCAAACTCCACGTTTGCTGCGGGCTGACGTGACGTGCCCAGCACATCTGCAGCCGGGTCACAGCTGCTGCCTCTCTCACCCACCCAAAACCCTTGCAGAGGGAAATGGGAGGGCACTGAGCATCCAGCCGGTACCTTCAGCCCTCAGCACATTCTGTCACTAAAGAAAAAAAGAACAAGGCATGGAAAATTATGCCCTGGCACCAGGACCTTCTTCCTAGAGGCATCCCTCAGTTGAACTGCTGAGAAACAAGTACCTACAGTTTCTCTTTAGCACAGCCTCAAGGCAGATGCCTTCTTGTAACCCTCCTCCCTGGCTGCCACTCCCACCTTTTTAATTAGGTGCTAATTTCTCCCAGACAGGCTCACAAGAACTTGCTGGGCTGCACACCAGAAGATGGTTTGAGTTTCATTTCCCTAGGACTAGAAGACAGAAATTTCCAACCCTCTTTGGAAACTTTTTCTTTCCTGGCTGGTCTCCCCAGCACAGAGAACTCCTTTTACAAATGATAGCTTATGAAAGATATATCTAGGATTAACTACCCTCCCCGGCAGTTAAACGCTTGCCCTTTGCAGTACTTTTTAGTGAAATCAGTAGTCGGAGGCGAGGGGTGGGATCCCATCGCCGGCTTGCTTTTCCTTCCCTTGCCCGCTCGCAGGGGCGGGAAGAGGCTCCTGAGCCACACACACCCCCCCCACCCCCCACCCCCCCCCCGCGACAGCGTTACCGCAGGCCCCGAGGCAGCCTCTCTGCGGCCCGCGGGGGCCGGCAGCCCCAGCCGGCTGCCACGGCTCAGGCCAGCGGCTGGGGGAAAGACAAAGCCCCGCGCAGGGCTGCGGCGGCTGCCCGGGCAGCCCGGAGGCGGCGGCGGGTGGGCGGCGGGGCGGCGCGGGCCGACCCCTCTCCCGGGCGCCGCCGCCACGAGCGAGCACCGGGGCCGCCCCGCCGCCGCTCCTCGCCGAGGTAGCGGCGCAGCTCCGAGAAAAAAAAAAAAAGGCAGCCCCGTGAGGAGCCCGCTGACCACCGTCCCTGCCGGGGAGACGAGAACCGGCGGCAGCCCCGCCGGTCCCGGGCCGGGCCGCCCGCCTCAGCCCGCCCGCCGCCGGCACCAGGCGCTCCCTGCGCGGCCGATCGGCGGCCCGCCACGTCCCCCTCCCGGCCGGCCGCTGCCCGACGGCCGCGCCCGGGCTCGCCCGCCGGCCCCCGGCCGCCCGCAGCCCGCCCGCTCACCCAGCGCCGCCGCACGTCCCGGCCCCAAAGTCTTCCGGGCTCCCGGCGCGCCGCGCGGGCCGGCGGTGAACCCGCCTCCCGGGGCCGCGTGCGCAGCCGGAAACCCCGCCCCGAGGCGTCAAGCCGATCCTGCGCATGCGCCGCCCTTAGTTGGGATGGGGCGATGACCCTTGGTTTGGCTGACGTACTGCTGCCATCTAGCGGGGGAAAATGGGTACTGCAGCCAATCTATCTAACAGACTGCACAGTTTATTATAGGAATGGCATCAAAAATAACAAATGCTGAGAAAGAAAAACAGCTGAGCAGGTTTTTCTGAATTATGGTGACTGAACTGGATGAAAGGAGGAAGCAAAAATTCCCTTTAGCAGACCCTTGGTATCACCAAGTACTCGTACAGAATGAGGCCTTCCTACTTGGCTAGCACTCGCTAGGATAAATACTGGTAACAACTGGTTGCTGTTTCTGTCCCCTAAAGTCTGCTCTGAGGACTAAGTGATACATTCCTCCTCTGTGAATATCATTAACTGTATCTGGCTTCGCTTTCCTTTGGTTGTTTCTGTTTTTTAAAAATCATATTTGCGTATGTGAAAAGGGAAAGATATGATGCTTACTTTTTAGATTAATTGCCATGGCTGAAGTTGAAGAGTCCAGAAAAATGTAAGCTGGCTGAAGAAATGGGTTGACCTCAAAGCTGTGTCTATCTCCAAACAAGAGAAATCCTGTTTCTCCTGATGAGGAAGGAGCATTGTTAAATAGCCATCACATTACCACATCACCAACATATAATGCCTAATGTTATGTGTTTGTATATGTAACAAAATCATACATGCATTTATTTCTCGTTTGAGAATGCTGTCTATGGAGGGGTTCTCTGCGCTGTAGTTCAGAGACCTGTAACTTAGGCTTAATTTAGACCTGAATATACCACCTAGAAAAGAATCCAGTTTTGATGCAAAAGCAAAGGGGACAGATGTTCTACTTCTTTTAGAAGTTTCAGTGGCTAACTGCCTTCACTTAGATCTCAGTTTCACTTAGATCTCAGTTTCACTTTTTTTAAAATGTGAATGGGTTTAGTGTTAAGCAATAGGTTCTTCACATATGTCTTTTGCATAAATGTCAGTTCCTGTTAAAATCAATTTATAAAATACTACACCAACTAATTTAAGATGATCTCTTACCTTTCAGACAAACTTGAAAGAAACTTTGATTTGAAACTCTTGCATTGTACAACCAATTTTCCCAAGCTAAACTTTTATGCCTCTTCTCTGTGTTACATACCATTTTCCAAGAACTTAAGATTCTGAGAACTGAACTAAGCATAATATTCCAGCAACTGTCTCATTAATGACATGAAATAATGTCTCAGTTTCTGTTCATTACTATACCATACATAGATTCAAGGATGAAGTTACTCCCTTTTGTTATGACATCACACCAACCACCTCACCATTACACCTAAAGTGTCCTCAGTCATCGCTTACCACAGATATAGTTCCCACATACGAGACAATGGGCTCCACTTCATCATCCTAATCGGGTTTTGGAGTACTGCAGTAACGCACATTTTATTTGAATAGGCTTTACCTGACTGCTCGACTCTCACTAACATTTATCACTGTCAAACATCTCACAACTTGCAGGTTAGTAGCTGTTGCATTCGCTTCTATATAATCAGGAGAACTACCAACAGAATTCCTTCCTGGCACCTACCCCGGTGGAGTTGTGCATGGGGTGTGCCATGGAGCATTTTGGCTCCAGCTGAGTGCAAAAGTCAGCGGTTCCCCATCTCAGCCCAGAAAGCAGGTAGCACAACTTTTGTGGTGTGCTTCACATGTCTACCAGGGCAGTGTGACAACTACCAACAGAATTCCTTCCTGGCACCTTCTTTGGTGGAGTTGTGCATGGGGTGTGCTGTGGAGCATTTTGGCTCCGGTCGAGTGCAAAAGTCAGCAGTTCCCCATCTCAGCCCAGAAAGCAGGTAGCCCTACTTTTGTGGTGCACTTCACATGTCTACCAGGGCAATGTGAAAACTACCAACAGAATTCCTTCCTAGTACCTCCTCTTGTTGAGCTGTGCATGGCATGTACCTAACCCTAACCCTAACAACCCTAACCCTAACCTTAACCCTTACTCTAATCCTAACCCTAACCCAAACTTGGAAAGACTGGAACATTGACTTGTTTTCTTGGCTTCCCGGGAGCCCCTGGGTAAAACGAGTTCTATTTTATTTGTTATGTGGATTAGCCACCTTATTGTTTTTGCCACGTGCTGTTCCATGTTTTATAAGATTAGTTCAACACGTTATAGCTAACATGCAATTTGCTACTATGGTTTTACCCGATGGCGTTAAACAAATTCGAGTAGTACGCCGAAATGTACAATCGACAACACAGATTATATAGTTAACACAATAACAATTTAATAGCAAACAAGAATCTGGGAATAATTAACTATTAACAATTCATATAACAATGTAGGCTGATTAAGAATACAAATAGAATAGCAAAGAAAACCTAAGACGATATTTTTTCGATTTTTCTACTAGTTCAGCGGCTGCAGCTACAGACTGCAGACAGTGTGGAGATCCTCTGATAACAGGGTCTAGGGTGAGTGAATAATAAGCTATTGGTCTCTCATAAGGTCCTTGGTTTTGCACCAGCACTCCTTTAGCTATTCCTTTAGCTTCTGCGACATAAAGTTTAAATGGTTTTTCATAATCTGGAAGTCCCAAAGCTGGTGCATTTACCAACACAGTTTTAACATTCATAAATGTTGTTTCTAGCTCCTCAGTCCAGGGTATCGGTTCCGGGTGCACATCCTTGGTGGTTTCCACTAATGGTTTGGTAATTTCAGAAAATCCTAAAATCCAAGGCCTACAAAATCCTGCTTGACCTAAAAAGGCTCTCATTTGCTTCTTGGTGAGTGGTCTTGCTATTTCTTGTATTGCTTGTACTCGACTTGGATGTAACTTCCTAGTTCCCCCTGCTAAGATAAACCCTAAGTATTTAACTTCAGGCTCACAAAACTGCAATTTAGAAAGGGATGCTTTATGTCCTTTTCAAAAAAGTTTGTTACAAACATATTCAGTGTCCTTTACACAATCTTCATAAGTCAGGCTAGCGATAAGTAAATCATCAACATACTGAATCAATATTGATTTGGCTGGTAGTTCCAAGTCTTGTAAATTCTGCTTAAGGATCTGAGAAAACAAAGTTGGTGAAGCGGTAAATCCCTGTGGAAGGCGAGTCCAGGTGTACTGGCAACCCTCCCAAGTCAATGCAAACAAATTTTGACTTTCTGGGTCAACGGGAATGGAAAAGAATGCTCCTGTAACAAGGTTTGCATATCTTCCCAATTAGGTTTATAATCTCAGATAATGCTAGATAAAAATGTTGCACATTTTTCAGCATTATTTCTCAAGCGCGGCATTTTTTCTTGCCACAACATTAGATCGCCTGGTTTCCAGGGTTGGTGAGTAGAGACTGCAACAACAGGTGGTACGTCTGGACCAGAATTGGGACCTGCCCTTGGGTTGGAGTGAAACTCGACCACCATAGGAAATTGTCCAGCTTCAAGAGACTCGAACTCTTTATCATACTTCTGGTTTTTCTCTAAGAGACTCGAACTCTTACCATACTTCTGTTTTTTTTCTAAAAACGCCAATAATAATTCCTCCCTTTTCATAGGTTTCTTAAAGGCCAGCCTTTTTCTTAAATCAGCCCATTCTAACCATAAAGACAAATAATTCATTTGTTGAGGATTCCTGTCCTCTAATATTAATCTCAAACACCTTATTCTGACTTGATCAAAAGTTCCTTCAGGTGGCCACACTTCTTGGGGTCCAGCCCCTTTTATTCTCGTCAAAAACGGCCAATCATCTTGGCACAAGGTAATAACCTTTGATTTCGTCAACCCTGCTGTACCAGATAGTTTGTTCCAATTACTTAATAATTCTGCCAGAGAAGATCCTTTTGGAATTGATGGATAACCTCCCATGTTGCAAGTTTAATCGCGATGGGTACTCCGAGGTATCTACTTGACTTAACACCGTACAAAATACAAGAAAAGGGAGACTCGAACTCACCAATTCTGTTGCCGGGGAGACTCAAACTCACTAATTCTGTTGGTGGGGAGACTTGCACTCACCAACTCTGTTGCCGCCGTCTTTTGTAGGATGTTAAGCAAGGATCCTTGCAATCCTTCCTTCCCCGCCATGACCTAGAGTCCCATCTGGGGTGCCAAAACTATAAAAGAAGAGACTCAAACTCTTATGGGTTACTCTAGGTTTGCATAGACCCATAAGAGTTTGAGTCTCTTCTTTTACACCAACCCTTTTGATTTATTTTGAAAACTGTGTTAGACGCAAAGTAAATTCAATGAACCACTTGACAACCAGTGAACAACAAATAACAATTTATTAACAAACATGAACTAGAAATTGAATAACAGAATAACAGTCCAGCAAAGTCTCATGTGATGTGGAAAACAGGCTTCTTCACTCGTGAGTCCAGCACAGTCCTGAATAATGTCGGGGTGGTAACTCCATCTGTTCCCTCCATGATAGTCTGTGCCTGGTCCTTGGTATTTTTCTTCACAAGGTGACGAAGATGAACAGAAACTAATAACCAGTCACATGGTAACTTTGCTGGAGATCAACAGTTTTCTTTTGTTTGTATAACAGTCTCTCGCACTCTGCTTTGGTATCCCATGGGTTCCACTACTCGGGGCGGAATGCAAGGAAGAGATCGCACTCTTCTGTACCGGCGTGACCAAAAACACTCACAGAAGCACATACTGATGGTTACTGTAGTCACGATGAGACAAAGGCTGAACAGCAAAACCGTACAGAGTGTGTCATCTCCTGCTCCCATCTTTTCCAAAATGATAAGGATTGTTTGTGGTGAGACAAACAAGTTGGTCCGTGACCCTCCTGGCCAAGATTCAGGCTAACGCCCTGACCAAAACTACACAATGAAAAATGCATGCGCAGCCACGATTTGGACCCAGCCTTAAAGGGGCATGAAAATTTACCCTTTTAAATGCCCACCTCTTGGCTCTTGATTCTTAACCTCCACAAACAAACCTTATATATGCTAAGAAATGTTTTATTTTGTTTTGTTACGTAATCCTGTTATGATAATGTTTTGAAATTAGCTTATGACATGTTTGAGTTTTGAATTGTTAGCTAACATTTGTTAGGGATTTATAGTTATTATTAGTCGTTTCTAATCACTGTTATTGTTAGATTGATAATGGTAAATGGTTTTAATGCTTAGATAGATTGTTAACCTTGTTTGTATAGTTGGCAGAATCTTTATCTCTATCTACGCCACCCACGGAGCAGCAATGTTGAGTCACGGGGTGGTGTGAAGGACGTTATTGGGACTGTGCTATCTGTCTCAACATTGCTGGCTGACCGCAAAACAACACAGAGACCCTGTGAAGAACTTGTCTACATCTTGCTTTGGCAAACCACGGATGTTTACCCAGACATTGCTGCATCTGTTCGACCACGAAAACCATGCATTGCCTGTTTTGTACCCTCGCCCCAGCAAGTACACCCAGACCACAGAGGATGAAAAATTCTCTGAAAATACGGTATGGGTGTTTGCACCACTGCCGAGTGAGGGGTGAGGCTATGCAAAACAGTTCTTGGAAGGAGCAGAGACTTCGGGGTGAACAGCTCTGGAACATCTATAAAAGAACTGTGACAACCAGCACCGGGTGGAATGCCCCACCTGACGTGAAGTTGATCTGGGCTGACAGGACCCCCAGCTCCGTGCGGTAGTAGCTATTGCACCTTTCTTTATTTTTCCTCTCTTTCTCTCCATTTCCTGCCTCTATGCAAGCACCATTAAACTTATTTTCTTTACGGCATTTGACCTCGTTTGTGTCTTAATCTCACTCTGGGAATCACAAAGAATCTCCCCAGACCCCACCATTTCGGGCCTGGCGATAACCCTAACCCTAACACGCATGCGCAGTAGCGTTTCTGGCAAACTAAGGGCAGCGCATGGGCAGAATAGGCTTGCCGCAGCGGGTCGGGTTTTCCGGCAGCCCATATACGTTACGAATTCGACTTCCAGGCATGCGCAGAAGTCTTTCTGGCAGAACTAAAGGCAGCGCATGCGCATAACCGGCTGAAGCCCCGGGGCGTGGTTTCCGTCGGCGCATGCGTATTAGAAAACGCTTTTTACGCACGCGCGGAAGCCTTTCTGGCAAAACTAAGGGCAGCGCATGCGCCTAATCGGCTTGATGATACGGAGCGTGGTTTCCTTCGGCGCATGCGTTTTACGACATCGTCTTTGACGCATGCGCAGAAGCCTTTCTTGGAAAAACGAAGAGCAACGCATGCGCATAATAGGCTTGCCGCCGCGGGGCGTGGTTTCCGGCAGCGCACGCGCTTTTCGAAATCGGCTTTTACGCGCGTGGAGAAGCCTTTCTGGCAAAAATAAGAGCAGCGCATGCGCAGAAGTGGCCCGGCAACTAATTCGCCGGTTCGAGCCCCGCCGTTTGCTGAATTTGACCGGCGCCGAGCACCCGGGTTCGAACCCCGCTGTCGGCAGAATCGGTCCGGCGCGGAGGACCCCGGTCGGGCCCCACACGGGCAGAAGCGTGGCGTTACCCTGTAGGCGTGCAGCCATTCCGCACCCGCACCGTCTCCATGTGCGGGGGCTTGTCGCTGGGGCGGGGCCGATGGAGCAGCAGCGAGCACCGGCAGGCTGCGTTTGTCCCGGAGCTGCAGCGGCGCTGCAGTTTCGTACTCCCTTGCCAAGCGCGCGCTGGCAACATGCTCGGGGGTCGGCTGCGGCACCTCCTTACCGGAGGGCAGCAGCGGGCGCAGCGGTCCCACCCTGCAGGCAGCGCGGGAATCGCAATGCCGTTAACAACGGCCACCAACGAGGAGTAGGGAGGCGCCACGTGCATGCGCGGCGCCAGGGCTGCAGTACCGATTACTAGCCGCCGGGTGGCAGCAAGAGCACGCTTTGGTCTCAAGGGAGCAGCAGCGCCCTCACCTACCTGACGGCTGCAGTACCCAATTTTGGTAGGAAGGTGGCAGCAGCTGCACGCCACCAACGGAGTAGTTGCGGTACCCACTTTTGATCGCTAGATGGCAGCAGCGCTCCACGGACCCTGAGCATTAGTTGGGCGAGCCTGGCCGGGATCTCAGCCCAGTTTAAGCGCCCGACCCCAGGAGCTGCTCGCTGCGGCTGCAGGGTGCGCAGTGCTCTGCCCTTTGCCCACTCCCGGCCCAGGCATTAATACTTATTGTCTCCGTATGCAAAAGCATCCACGTGGCTCAAGCATTTCAATCCTTTGCGTATGATGGGTTTTAAAGTCGGGTGGTTGCTCCTGTCCATGCTCCCACCCCCTTACCGAGAGAGAAGCAGCAGCCCCTGGAACCTGTGGCACAGGGGGTTTTCCCACGGATAAGCCCCAAGGATTGCTATATCGGTCTGCATGTGGCATCAGGGTTATGGGAGTGACAGCAGTGAGGCAAGAGCTGCTGACAAGACAGCTTTAAAAAACAAACAAACAAACAAAAAAAAAAATCACACACAACTTCAGGCAACAGCCTGGAGGCAGGTGAGAAGAGACTGAAAGCTGCTTTGTGTGAGAGGGGCAGCTGTGTTCAGCAGAAAACCGTGCACCCAGGCAGACCAGATGCAAGTGGCCTATCTGCAAATGAGCATGTGCTGGTGATCCCTGGGCTTTGTTGTGCTGTTTCCACCTTTCCTCACCCCTGTCCTATGAGTAATCTGCTCTCCTTATCACCTTGTCCTCCACCATGCAAAGAAATAAGACATGAAGCAGAAGAAGCAGAGGCACACTGGCACGTTAGATGTCCTCAGCAGATGATTGTAGATGGGATGTCCAGGTCTCTGTGCTTTGTACAGGAGTGTAGCTCTGCACTCCTTGCCCTTCCTGCCAGCATATGTCACAGTTGCACTTTGCTGCCTTCAGCACACTATAGTAGGCTGGATGGGTTGTTCTGCCAGTCTAACAGGTGAGCAGCTCTCTTCCTTTGGCTGCCAAATTCACCTCCTTGAAACAAAGGCTTCAACACTCAGTTTCTTTAATTCAGACTCCTCTAAGTAGCTCCTGGCCTCCAAGCCCTTTTCAGCTAGCAACACAGCTGAAATACAGTGCTGGTAGAAATCCAGTCATCATCTTGCTTTGATGTCAAAAGGCTTTTGTAACTTGAACCCCTGACAGTTTTGACATCAAGACTGCAACACAAAAAATACGCCTCTACTTGAACAAGCAACTGTGCACAGCGATAATGGCTACCTGTGACAGACTCCTTTTCCTGCTAAAACCAGAGCACAATTCCCTTGTGAAGAGTCACTGGCAGTGCAGGATGTACCTCAGCTGTCCCTGCACCAGGTCCCCAAAGAACAGCCTCTTAGTCTGACTGGAGTGTGCAGCAGCCTGTTGTCATCTCAGCCCCTTGCCCGTCAGAAAGCGGCTTCCTGTAGTGCAGAATTGCTGCTGCCCAAAGCAAAATGACTTGGTATAAAGCTCTCCAAGGCTGCCTATGTCCCACGCAGAGCTGATGGCCTCAGCTGCCTACATGCAGGGTGAAGCTAACAACCTGAGGAGGTGGCACAGGGTGTAGCAGTTTCTACAACCACCATACATTCCAGCCTAGCTGGATAGAGTAAGGGACAAGAGAGAGTGGCCTGCTGCATCCCTCAAGATGCAGAATTGCTGTAGATTGTGCTGTGGCTGTTCCATTCTGTCTTTGGCAATTATTTCCTAGAAGTTGGGAGACAGGTACTTTTGCATAGCATGAGCAATACTGCTCACAGAGAAAAAGACACTATAAAGCAGCAATGAAGAACAAAGATGGCCTAGAAAATGGTAGGATTAGCATGGAGAGCCTAAAGTGTTCACCAGAGTGGGCTTGCAACTCACCTCATGTGATGGTTTAATCCCAGCCAGCACAGCAACTAAGCACCACACAACTGCTTGCTCACTTCTCACCACCAGTGGCACGGGGGACCCTGGCTGGCCACTAAGCACCATAGAGTTGCTTGCTCACTCCCCCACAGTGGGATGGGGGAGAATCATAAAGGTAAATCTGAGAAATAAACTTGTGGTTTGACATAAAAACAGTTTAATAGTTAAAAAGAAATTTAAAGAAAGGCAGAGAAAAAAAAAACACAGAGAGAAAATAATATCCAAGAAGACAAGGGATGCAAATGAAAACAATTGCTCACCACCAACTGATGTATGCCCAGCCAGTCCCTCAGTAGCATCCCTGCACCAACCTCCACCCTCAGTTTCATTGCTGAGCATGACATCATATGGTGTGGGATGTCCTTCCAGTCAGGCAGGGTCAGCTGTCCTAGCTGTGTCCCCTCCCAGCTCCTTGTGCACCCCCAGCCTGCTTGCTGGTAGGGCCCAGCAAGGAGCAGAACAGCCCCATACACCATGCAAGCACTGCTCAGTGATAACTAACACATCCCTATGTTATCAACAGTCTCCAGCACAAATCCAAAATATAGGAGGAGGGAGCGTGGGGTGGGAGATGGGATGTAAGGAAGTGGAAAGGGTGTCAGAGTTGGGGGGGGGGGGGAGGGGCGGGAAATGGGTGGGTTGGGGTGGAGTGGCAGGGTAGAATATGGGGCGGGGGGGGGGGAGCGGGTTCAGAGGCAACACAAGATAGGAGAGCAGGGATTGAGAGGAGCCTGTCAGGAAGGAAACCTCAGATGAGGAAAACCAACACAGAGGGAGTGGCCCACAGGGGTCCTTAGACCCAGGTGAGGTCTAAGACACAGAAGAACTGAGTTGCCATATGATTCTTTGCTATTAGACACCAACCCTGCCAATAGCAGCCTCACCTTCTTGGACCACTCAACAGCATCAAGCGGCTTCGCTCCTCCAAGGCTCTGTGCAGCACCACAAAAACAAAGCAAGAGACACATGCCAAGATACTGCCTGAAACCTCAACAATTTCCACCTCCATCTTCTTTACCTTGGCCACTCAGCCACCCAGCCTCTGCCGTTTAGGGCTGCTATGCCGAGGCTTGTGCACTACCTGTAAAATCAAAAAAAATGGGATGATTATAACTTCACCATACAACACCTGAAAAATAATAGCTACTTCAGCTCACTACACATTCCTGACCTTGCCTGAGTCAGCTCCAGTGCTGATATCCCACTTTGCTCCTTCAATTAAAAAACCCAAACAACAACAAAAAAAACCCAAATCATAACAACCCACACCAAACATAAGCTAGTGATACAGCCACCAGTCACAAGTTCCTTCTGACACCACACACCAACTCACCTTCTTGGAGTGGTCCACTTGCCTCCTCTGTCACCCTTTGGTGCAGAGCTTATCCTCCTGGATCTGCAAAAACAATACAGAACAAGTTACCTGGATACTGCACAAATAGCTTAATAATTCTAGAGGTCTTGTTCCCATTTAGGAATACTATCTAGATTTCAATTATGGCCTGCCATTAAAAAACCACAAAACCACAAAAACAACAAAACCCAGAGACAATAAAACCCCACACCCACCTGAAGCATTAAGCCCCACACATATAAGCCTTAACACTTCTGAGATTCAGTCTGCTCAACTACCACTTGAGGAGCCTCTCCCAGATGGCTCCAGTCATCCCTGCTACTTCCTCACCAGCTGCAGATAAGTACTTGCTCTGAGATGGACTGTACATTCTTTGCCTACAAAGTCTAGGCATATCAGCATATTAACCATAGACTCTTACTGCTATTCTTCCCCTGACTCTACCATTGCTATTCCCTCAGGCAGAGCAGCTCCAACACTGCACAAACAACACAAACAACATAAACCAAAAATGCAAGAAAATTCTCACCAAGAAAGACAACTCCCAGATGGGAGATGCCATTGGGCAAGATGACTTTTTGGGGCCATGAGGAAGAATCTGCAGCAGTCTTGGAAAAGTCAAATGCTGTGGCCTGTGACAAAAAGATATGGCCCCAGCTGGGATGACAGATGCACCAAAAGCCTGTCTCCAAGACCCAGGAACACGAGGATGCAGGGAAGAAATCCCAGAAAAGGGCTCAGTGAAAATGCATAGCTCAAGAGTGGAGGTACTGACACTGCCTGGAACACCACCACAAAAAAAGATGACCATCTGTAACCTTCTGGGAGGCAAGGTATGCAGACAGATCCGTGCATTAAACTTCTAACACAAAAAAGGAAGAGCTACATTCTGCTGATGAGTCAACGCATGTGGGACCCTCTGTATGGCTGTCAGTGGGCCTGTCAGCTGCAAAAATCAATGGGAACATCAAGACTTAAGTAAGGTATTGCATAAGACACATAAAACAGACTACACAAAGTACACAACACGGATGGGATGGAACTGCCCTGCACAGCAGATGCTTGTGTTTTGCACAGAGGAACCTGAACCCTCTCTCCAGCCAAACATGTCTTGCTCAGAATCACCCTCTCCACTACACTGAATTTAAAACCCCTCCCTGCCACCCTGTGCAAAGATAGCATGGGTTCAACTTAGCTTTGAGAGGGCTGGGAGTCAGAATCCATCCTCAATGAAGACTGACTAGGATATTGCTATGATCACCCAGTTCCTCTGTCATCTGCAAATGGAGTGCCAGTCAGTTTCACACCAGTCAATGCTGACCTCTTCTGCAATCATGGCCTCTTCAGAAGCACCATGGCATTCTGCTCACCTGCTCCACTCCCAGTCTAACACTGGTTGCGGTGGCTGGCATCACCTGTGGCACCTAGAATACCAGAGAGGCAAAGTGACCATTGTGCCTGGAAGCAGTTGCCTGCTCACAAACACCACAATGGCTGAAAAATAGCAGCTGCTATGCTTTGGTGTTGCACCTTGCCCAGTATGCTTAGGGGCAGGCTTCATACACTCTTTCATGAGCTGTTTTGCATTTTCAAAACAGAGTTAACTGGTCACATAGGCACCGATAATGGAACTATTGCCTCCATCACTGTGTGCTGACTGACCTTCTTACACGCTCTGCCTGCCATCTCCCTTCAGCATCCAACTCCCTGGTCTGCATCTGCAGCAAAGTAAAACAAGTCACCCAGATGCTGACAAACACCCTAACAAATGTAAAACCACCCTCATTCTGACTTCTTTGCTCCACTAACCTCGTTGACCTATGCTTTGTGCTCCAATCCACCATGCTGAGACAGTTACATCAGCAAGCCCAAGACAAACAGTAGTATCCACGATGTTTGCCTTTCCCTCTTCTGTCCCTCGCAGAGATAACCACAGCCCAGATTCATCCTTTCTGACCACCTCCCGTGGCACGCCTCTGGAGTCAGTCTCCATGTCAGGCACCTGCTCATCTCCTATGTCCCGAAAACTCACAATCTTTAATAGAAATGGAGTAACTTGGATATGAGTTGTTAGCGCTGCTGGAACTGCATGAATGCTAAGTTACTGCTTGTACCTGGCTTAGATTGAGGCATTAATTAGACTACCGGTAAGTTCAGATTCTTGAATCCTCACTCTCTTCTCTGTGCACATTGGCTTGCACAAGCTGCTTCTCCGTTGCCTGTCATGGTGGGGCTGAGGCTGTGCAAGTCAGGCAATGGAGAGAGGTTTCAGCTCCCTGGGGCAGGGGCTGAGGTGGGCTGTAGGCAGTGTTGGCGGAACAGTGGAGAAATTCAGAGCTCAAGTACTTCAGGTTGGTAGTGGGTTTTGGCTCTTTCTCCTGCTAATATTAGAACTGTTTTTAGGAAGATTATGGTTCTGTGAAATTGCTATTAATACCATACAAAGGTTGGATGGAAGTCAAAAATAGCAGCCAATGAGAAAATTACTAACCACACAGCCAAACAGGAAGAACAGGCAAGGCTTGGTGTCATGAAAGATAAACGGTGGGAAGGAAAAGCAAGAGGGCTGCAACAAGATGCAGAGAAGAAAAATACAAATAACTCTGGAGATAGCTTGAAAACAGTCCTTGGCTCCAAAACCGTTATGTTACATCAAATAATGCTGATCAAATTCTCCAAGATGATTGAAAAGAAATCCTGGTTTATTAGCCCTGACATTTCCCGAGTTTGGAAAAGCACCTGTCTGTTGTGAAGTCCGGGGAAATAGAGAGGGCTTGAACCAGCTTGGTATTCTAACCCCCACCATGCCCTGGAAATTAATCCACTTCTCTTCATCTTGAGTCTGTTCCTTTACTCACAGCAGTCTGTTCCTGTTACTGGGCAAGACTGTACATCTGAGCCCTGGTTTTCATCTGCCTGTGTAGTAGATGTTGTACTTGTGAGAATCTATGAGCAGAGATGTGGCGTGGTCTGTAAGAATAAATAATCTTTATAAAACCAAATGAACTGAAGAGGAAATGCACACAGGCCAGCAGGCTCAGAGTCCTTTATCAAGCAGGAAAAGGAAGAACAAAAATCCAAACTCTTAGCCTGATTCTTCTTGGACACAATGAAGGGGTTCTGAACCCCCCAGAGTGGTTCCCCTGAAGCAGGAAAGACAGAGCCTAGCAATGCTGTTGTCCTAACCTCACAGGCACTGCTTTCAGAACATTTCAAGGAGCTTCAGCTGACCAGCAAGCGGCAGAACTAATAAGACACAGAGGTGCGGTAGGTTTTCCCAACGAAGTTTGAGTCCTGGCTGAATATTCAAAATCTTTCTCTTGTTAATTACATCAAAATTTCTTGTTGGCATTGAAGTACATGTGAAGCTTCTATGGGTAAGAAAACTGGTAACAAAAAGGTGGTTTCAGTTTCTATTTCACCTTTTCAGATTGTGTTGACTTGACTGTTCCAGGCTGTGCTACCTGCAGTTCTACATGTGGATGTACACACTCCTCTGGGGAAAGAATGTGGCAAAACTAGAGCTTTGCTGGTATATCAATACTTATATAGAGGCATTTGATTCGTAGCTTCGGTGTTCACTGTAAAGATCCCTGGCCAAGAGCTACGCTGACAAAAGCCTGTGGTCTCCACCTGTTCAGAAGCTGGAGGATATGCAGAGGACTGCAGTCATCCTTTACCAGACCACAGCAGGTAACACTTCCCCTAGACAAGGGCTTATATAGTTCAAAGATGCCCGTTTTCTCTGACCGTATGTGACGAGGCCTTTAGCAACCAGTACCGGCAGATGGCAGAGGATTTCCATCCATGAGCTGTAAGGCACAGGGTGAGGGTGTCTGCATTACCGTGCTCTCTCCAGCCTCTGAAAAAACAGCTATGCTTTTGCATCGCTTTTAGATTTCTGCCTTGCAGCTGCATTATGTTTTAACAATATTCCATTCCCTCCCCGCCCCCTTATTTGGATGAAAAGACCTATTTTTGGAAATGTGGCTGTTTACCTTGGGTGTAAACAGGGAGGGAAAACAGATGAGGATTTTAGAGAGCAGGAGCTGCCTGTGGAGGGCATTCATCCTTCTTTGCAATTGATCTATGAAGGGCCCAAGAAAATGGCTGGGAAGAAAGTTTAAAATTAAAAAGGAAATATTTTTTCCATATAATGTATACTGAAACTAGGAGAGCAACATTGTGTAAAAACAGCCTCTGTGTCACCAAAATATTTGACCTTCTTGTTCTCAAATGCCTTGAAAGTACAGCAGAGAACAGCCTCTGTGCATGTCCCAATTCTTGCACTGACCCAAGTTACCCGATGCTGGAAATCAGAGCTATTGAGTTCTTCCAGATGAGGATGGCCAGGACATTGTGCTTTACCGATACATGAGATGACACATAGCCACCAGAGACTGGATTTGCTGCCATGGAGCGATACAGGGAGCTCTGTCCAGAGGTGGTAGTGAATAGCTTTACTTCAGGCACTCCTGGTTCCCCTCAAACCAGACAGGGGATGCTTATGAAACTGTATCTTCTGTAACCTGCAGCAAGAGCTGGGCAGCTTCTCAAGTGTGCACAGAGAGCAAAAAAAAGAGGGCTGTTAAGCATTTCAAAATCTTATGCTGAAATACCTTCCAGAAGTGCCTCTCTCTTCTAGATGCATCTATCTTCAAAAATACAAGGCTTCAACTGTCTGTTTACAGCTTGGTGAGCCAATGAGGTCACCACAAAGGCTTGATCAACAAGAGAAAAATAATTATAGGGAAAAGAAAATAGATAGCAAGGGGTTCAGTTAACTGACCTCAAAAACACAGCCCTCAACGTGTGCTTGTCTACGTGACTGCCTCACCATCTTGCATGTACGAAGGATATGTCTGCAAAGTGCTGGAAGACACTCTGATACCAACGAACTCTCCTGGCTCCTCAGGGAGGGCTTCTTATCTCCAAGAGCAAAGCCTTCCCCTCTATCAGCACTTAGACACTCAACTGTCTTCCAACTGCTCTGATGCAATGATAAGCCCAGAGCATTTGCTCTCACTGAGACTAGGAAACTCCAGAGCACCAGCATCTGATCTAGGCCAGCAAAAACTCTGCCCTAAGCATGCAGAATAGTTGGGATCTGGAGAACACCATTAACAGCTCTCCATTTTGACCCAGTTCCCTCCTCACAAGGGGCTGTAGCCTTCATGCCATGTCCCAAGACCAGGTAGCGCAGAGCTACCTTGCAAGTGCAGGCAGTAAAAGCCCAAAGTGGCTCTTCCTGATGCACCCTTTGCACTGCATGCAGTGCCTGTCACTTAATTCAGACGGCTCTTAACACCAGTGAGGACGCAAGCCTTGTGGAGCAGAGGTTTTCTGGTGGTGGGAATGGCCAGGACCCAGCCGCATCAGTCAAGGGGACTGATGATGGTTCAGCTGGGAGTGTAATAGGGGCACAGAAAGTGTGGCTGGTTTATTCTTTAGAAATGATTGATGAGGAGATGGGAGAAGGACATGTAGAGAAGACAGTTGACTGTAATAGCTCAGAAATAAAGACCAAATCCTACACATTTCAGAAGCCAATGCATTGCAGAAATCTCAGTTGATATCTGGTCCTAACTCTTCCCACAGCAATGACTGCCTGGGGTGGGCGACACAATGCTCCAGCCTTCTTTATTCCAGACCAACTGTATGTCTAATTCTGTATTTCTCACTGGATTTAGCATTTCTCTGCTGTGGCTACAAGGGAGTCTCTCCTTGTTTTATGGATTTGGAGTGTGTTGCAGGTCAGCAGAGGGATGGGGACAGCAGAGCTGTCCAGGTGAGCAGTGACTTGCATCTGAGATTAGCAGAACTGGCAGCCTTCCATGTTGATAGTGTTCAAGGCAGCAAATGGCCTTAGCTCTGGCAAAAGGGCTGGGGCTGAATCCCGATTCCAGACCACAGGAAAGGGTACAAGAGGATCTGTGGTATTTGTAGGGTTGTCAACTAATGAAAGCCAGAGCAAGAGAGAAAATCAGATCCTCTGATTCCAGCAGCCAACTGCTGCTCCAAAGGCATGTGGTCCTACTATTGTAGCATAAGAGTAATGAGAAATTGTGGCGTTAAGATTTTGGTAAGACTGCAGCAGTAATATGCTGCAATAGTTATGAGCCAAACTCTCAGAGAGCAATGGGAAAAGAAGAGAAGCTGAAGTGATGACAACCCAACATACTGTGTAGAAAGAAAGAATAATAGCCAGTGGATGTTTTAAACATGTTAATTAAAACATAGATATTGAAGGATTAATCTGTTTCCTGCACAACTTAGGAAAAAACAGAACATGGTACATTTGGATTACTTAGCAGCAGCTGCAGGTAAGAGTAGTCAAGAAGACCCTGCCTAGCCAAACGTTTAGGTGCTTTGCATAGGCTTAAAGAATATGGAAAAAAAGTTCTGAAATGTGGCTGAGCTTATAGAAAGCTCCATGGAAACAAAAGAAAAGGGCTGTCAGACATCTGTGACCAGTGAGTTCAGGACAGCCTATTATTCTGGGTGTATCTGAGATGAACTACAGCTGATTTTACAATTCCTTGGATTCTTCCTTGAGTACGAAATTATTTCACTGGTAAGTAATGGATAAATTTCTATATGTGAAGAGGGGAGACCAAGGAAACAATAGATCTAAGCCTTTATCAAGAGAAGAAGCTAATAGTGGGTAATGCCAAGAAGGTTGCAATATGCCGGTCTAACTTCAAATGGTAATTGATCAGATAAGCATCATAATTGGCATAAGTGGTAAAGAGGGAAGAAAACTCAATATGGTAGGGAAAAAACAAGCTAGAAATGCACTTAACATTCATTACATACTTTCAAGCCATCTAGGCAAGATTAAATTCACTCAACAGGTGGGAGAAAGCTGAGAAGGAAGCCTCCACTAACCTGAGGAGGGTGGAAAATGGCCAGGAAAAATGCCAAAGATTTCTCCTAAAAAGGAGGCTGATGATCCAAGATAGAATTACGTGGTGTTGGGATCTGGGAAAACAGTGGAACAAGCAGTTAAACATGTTGTTTGTCAGCACCTAAAGAAGAACATCAAAGAAAATAAGAAACAGGCAATACTAATTTGGAAAGATCCAGCCACCCCAAGCTAAATAATTTACTTCTACAATGATGTTATGAGCGCTGCACTTCAACAAGAGGCAGTAAATACAGTTTTATGGCTTTTGACGCTGTTCCACATGGTACATGAGCTAGCTAAAGAAACACTTCAGATAAATTCTCCTCTTGTCACTCAGTCTTGGATCTACTCTGGAGTGATTTTTCAATGGTTTCTTTCTTTGCAAAGTGGAAGGCTAGAAGCAAAGCAAGTTTTTAAGAGCAGGTTGAAGGAATGTGTCAGGAATGATGTAACTAGTCGTTGATCAAGCAGGGGGATGTTTCTTTCTCATCTCTATTAATGGAGGCTTCTGTAGATATTTTGGAAAATAACATAGTTATAATTGCCATGAAAAAAGAACTTTTTTTCCAGGCAGGAAACTAAAATACGCCTTGAAACAAGAAGCTGTCAGCAGCTTTAACTAAAGATAACAAAAATGTAGTGCAAAGTGGCTGCAGACAGAAAGACCCTTTTAGAAGTGTTAATTCATGAAGAAAGAGATCAAACTGAGCCTGCTCTCCCAAACAGGGATGAAACCTCAGTATCTCTGCAAACAGATCTCCACTGTGTTGTCTGTTCCTCAAAAATCCCTATTCTCTCTCATGCTGTGTTTCTCCTGGGACTTAGTTCTCTGAACTGTCAGTACATCCTTGCTGAGAAGGATTTTACCCTTGGCCAAAGTCACAAACAAAAGGTTCCATGAAATGATTCCCTGTGTGAGCAAAACTGAACTACTAAACCTCTCAGCCTTGAAGGTTGAAGCTTGTTTTCTTGGGCTTTAACTTGGAACCCATTCAAAGTCTTTTTGTCCTAACTTTTATCTAAACACACAAAAGAGAAAGGGGAGAATAAAAATATACAGTGTCTTCTAGAAAAAGAAAATAAACTCTATCACTCCCTAATTCTGATGCTTCCTCCACCAGCTTTCAGGAAATGAAGTGACAGAGGTGAAATTGTTTTGTATAAACTGCAATCTCCACCCAGTGAGGTGATAGGTCCCTGCTCACTTCTACATCAAGTGGAGCTGAAGGTGGCCGCTTCTCACCCAGGCAAGTCTAATGGCTTAATCTTTTATGAGATATCTCACCAGGATGGCAGGTTTTTCTGATGTGCTTTCAGCTGCTCACAACTGCATCTCCTGGAAACTTTGCTTCTGCTTCATCCGCTTGTTCTCATCCAGGACCTCTCTCAGCCAACAAATGTCACTGGTGTGTAGCACAGACACGGTGCTGTGTATATCTGCCAGTACCATCCCACCAGCTGTTTTAGTGGCTTCAAATTATGTTGAATTAGACAAGAAGCAGCATACGGTACTTGTGTCGTTTATAGCATCTTTGTAGCCCACATTTGGGGTGGGCTCGATACAACCATGGTGGACACTGGCTCTGTATTTACTGCCTACTGCTTGGCCAAAGTCTCCAGGGTCACACGACATCCAGGTGGCCCTCAAAGTCTTTCTCTTTTTTTTTTTTCTCCTTTTTTGGTTCAAAGTAACTGATGCACTCAGAAGGCTGTCAAAGCTTTCCCAAGTGGTTTATTTTTAGCACAGTATCAAGATCACACTTTGTGCCCTGAGGCATGCCGTTAGGTGATGTAAAGATACTTGAAAATTTAAAACTCTCCCTTTTCAACAGAAGTAAGCTCTTAAACCTGCCCAGACTTTCCAGTGGCTTAATTCAGTCCTTGTGATCGTATTTCATTTGACGGGATTTTGTTTGATGTTTCATTTTTGAGATGTTGCTCCCCATGTAAGTTTTTACCAAGTCCTTCAACCCCCTCTCTCAAGTGCTGAAATCCTGAAATGTCTTGCCCTAAAGGCTTTGAACGAGTCCCATGGTGCTCCGATGATCCCAGCAGTGACTTTGGCTCTGCAATCGCTGACTGCATGAAACAAGAACCCCTGATTATTTTCACAGACAGTGTTCCTGAGGAGAAGTCTCCAGCAGCTCACAGCATCTCAGCCTCTCACTTGTGAAACTCTCTGCATGTGCAGGCAGGAGGCATTTCATCTGGAGCTGGAGCGCATCAGTCAAGCAGAATTTCCTTTGAGCTGCAGATAAGAGGCCCTGCTCAAACAGACACTGGGCTTCCAGCTTTCAGAACAGCCTCCAGGGCCAAAAAGGAAGGAAGTATTTAATACCGTGAACATGGGATGTATAGAGAAAAACAACACTCCAAGATGCATCACCCTTAAACACATGCCCCGAGCTGTTTAACCCACTACTGCCAAGGGTGAGCATCCCCAAAGTGGCCTTGAGATCAGGACACACAGTGAGGCTAAAGGTTTTCTAAGCCCGTGCAGTATTTGGTCAGAATTCCTCAGGAATCAGCAACAGAGAGTTGACTCACTGTGAAGGAGACCTTGATCAGCAGTGGAGAAAGCTGATCACAGACTGGCGCATATTGAAAAATTAAGTAATCTTTGTGAACGACCTGAATGGTCAGATTACTGAAAGTAAATCCCTGCAAAAAAACAATTCCAGCCTCTTCACTGTACGCTGAGAGCCCAGTTTGCTTGGAACATGTCAGGGTACAGACAAGATTACTTCTTAGAAATTGCAGCTGTTTTCAGCATCAGCAGAATTAAAAAATATAATAGTTTCCACTTTAAGAGAGCAAGCAAGCAGAACTCTACACTGCCCAAATACTATCAAAAAGATATAGTGGGATAACAAACATGAGGTCAAAAGCAACAGAAGATATAGGCAGACTGGTTCTTAAAATGAAATCTTAGAAAATTTGATAACAAATCAAGCACAGTAATAATAAACCAAGTATTTCTAGAGAAGCATTTCTAATTTCAGGTAGACCCATCTGTGCTCCAGTGACAAACACTAATCAAGACCAGAGAAGCATAGGCAAAAAGTTACACCACTGTCACAGACGACATGAGTGCACAAATTAGTCAGCAGAGGGAAAAAAAGTAGGATTCAAGGGACTCCTTTCTAGTTTCTAGGGATACAGGAGAGACTGACTGTGAAAAAAAACTTCATCCTGGGGCCACCTGCCAGATTGACTGATGACATGGCAGAATACCCAGTAACAGAGACTTTGTCCAAGGGTGCCCAGCTGAAGAAAGGAACAATAAGGTAATGACCTACTATTGAAATACCTTGAATCGCAATGTCATGCTGTATCCTGGTATTTACTGGTGAGATGGGAGCTCTTCAGCCTGGCTGGATCCAGCTGCAACTGCTCCATGATGATGGGTGGACATCACCCCAAGCAGTGCTCACAGAGGTACACCCACACCTTCATTCCCCCGCAGCCTAGGGAAAGATGCTACAGGAGATGGTCTGCCCACAGCTTCCAGAAACCGCCTCAAGATGGTGCTCCAGCCAGTTTTCTGGGTTTTAAAAGAATTCGATTGCATTACAGATGGCTTTCCGTGCAGGTCTTTGCTTAGGAGTAACAAACGAGCGTGGACTGGGCTCAGTCCTTGCAGGGAGCCTTCATAGCTGCCTCTGCCAAGCCATTCGTCGCTTTGCAGGGCTCATCGCTTCCAGCCCATGGACTGGAAGCCCCTGAGCAGCTGTCAGGAATGAATCACAAACAAGGTCCCCATAGGAAAGGAGAACTATGGATTCATAACCTTGAGCACTCTGGGTAGGAACTTGTCCAGCTTGCTTTATATATTACCCAGAAAGCAGCAGCTTTGTTTTCACAACCTTGGACCGGGCGAGTGGAGCAGCCTCAGCAGAGTACCTGTCCAAACCCTGGCAGCCCGGGCCAGGAGACCAGTCTCTGAACAGGCACTGTATTTAGTGACTTACAGCTTGCAAAACACCCCAACAGGGTAAGACCAAGGAGCGTGATCTGTGACATGGGAGTGCTGCAAGCACAGCACTGAGGACCTTCCTGCTCCCTCTGGCCCCTGGATCTTGCTAAAATATATTCTCCATGCCCATCCATACTGATGTTTCCCTTTACAGTACTGCAAAACACAACAGCCTCCCCATGTTTTGACTCGATATTGCTGTGTTGCATCCTGAGTAAGAAAAGAGTTTTAAAAGAAACTGGAACAATTTTGTGGAGAATAGAAAGAGCTGAAGTCAAAGAGCAAACTGTTAATGGAGGGATTAGTGCTGTGGAGTCACCACAGATTTAACTCCAAGGAGAAACTGAAACCCTGAGAGGAAAATTAACCCTACACAGGCAAGATTTTGTATCTCAGCAGGGACAGTCTTCTAGCAACCATTTGCTGCACAGATGAGGAATCAATGATGTTAAATTAGGAAAGTTATTTGTTTGCTTCTAAGCTGGAGAGATGCCTGGCTTCCCACAGCAGCCAACAGTGCAGGATGCCCTCCTGGAGTCAGGCAGAGATACCATGGCTAAGGAGGAGCCAGGCCTCATCCTGACTGCTGTCCCACATAGGACTCTTTGCTGGTCCCATTCCCAGCACTGGAAACATAAGGATCCCTTGCATCACCCATACAAGTGGTATGGGGACAGAGAACAGCATTAATGAAGGGCTGACACTTGTATTAATCATGGGGTCATTTTGTTTTTTTCAGTCCATCCATCACATAGCTTTTTTTCCCCCCCTTTTGCAGTGCAGGAACAGCTCCAGCTGTTCTTTTTATTAGAGGATCTGAACAGGTGCTGGAAAGGGGAAAATCCTTTTACACCAAGCAATACAGCTAAGAAATCATAGGATCCTACAGAAATGGTACAGGCAGGCATCGCCCAGGCACCTGAGCCCAGCATCGTTTGACAGGAAACTTTGCAGAGCTTGATGGTGGTCAGCTAACGAGCATGGGAATCCTGTAAGCCTTGGCCATGGGATAAGCATTGGACACAGAGAACTTTGCAAAGTATGTGGAAAAAGAGAAAAAACAGAGGGCAAATAGAAACCCTGTACTCAGCACTTCAGGGATGTTTAGCCTGTTTCTCCTATTGCAAGCAGTTGTTCCCCAGGCAGCTTCACCTCCCCTAAGTCTGATTGGCAAAATACTAAGGACTCAAACAAATCTTCAAAACTAGATACTTCCCTTACCCAACCCACTCTTCCTTCAGCCCTTATCTGCCCTTACCTGCCTCCACTAGATCACTTTAAAAGTCCCAGACACTTCCTTCCTTTGTTTGTCTTGGCCAGAAAGGGAAATGTCTTGTGTGTCAAAGGTTTAGTGCAAATTCCTGTCCAAGCTCTTTAGTACCTCTGGCCTCAGAAAATCAAACTTCTCCTGACTAGGGATTTGCACATCAATCAGACTGTCTCCCCCCATTCTCCTTCTCCTGCCTGCACACAGGATTGAGATTGAAGCGACGAAATGACAAGGGGTTAAATCCCTACTGGCTGGCACAAACCAGAGAGCAGAAAAAGAGTTCTGGGTTTCAAATGCATTTGCACAAAGCCAGTTTCTCAAGGTCTGTGCCACTGTCCTGGCTCTCCAAGGGCCTGGTTGAGATGGATGAAGAGCAGCTGGCAAAAAATGAACTCTGAAGAGACAGTGGTTAATAGGGAAAATACGAGCTATTAACGGTCAGGTTTCAATCTGTGAACGATCAAAATAAGTGCCTCTCAGGGAGCATCAGGTCCAGCAGGACCTCATGGAGACCTCTCCCAAGAGCCTTTCCTTTCCCTGCCCTTTCAATCCTCCTGTCGTGTTCACATCTCTGTGGACACCCAGGTTTTGCCCTGTATTTTCTGCATTCCGCTGGATACCAGTGCCCATGTGGCAGCTCTCAGGACTCAAAGGAATCTGTAGAGACATCCCTTTCCGAAGCAGGCAAAACAGGGAGAGAAGTTTTAAGGCCTCCTGTGCAGGGAGTACATGGTACAGAACTTGAGGTTTCAAAAGAGAGATGTCCAATTACCAAGCCACCCAGTGACCCTACAGGCATGAAGCTTCCCCTATAAGTGATGAAGATGCTCAGAAGAGTTCCCATTCCCAGTTTCACAAGAGTAATCAGTCATTTTTGGAGCAGGAATTTATGATGGGATTGACACAATGGTTTGGTGAGAGCAGAGGCTGCTGGCAGAAGAAAGCTTGGGAGACATCATTCTCTGGCATGTTGGACTGAGCAGGTTGGATGGGATACAGCAGCTGTCTTAAAACTGGCACAACAAAGCCAGGGGCAAAACTGAGTACGAAGGGGGTAATTTTCAGGAATTCCTGGCAGCTGTCATGCCTGAATTAACTCCTTTGGGTTGTTTTCCAATGAACTGCTCTGCACTGTGTCTGACCAGCACATTAAGAAGGATGAACAGATCAAAGAGCATGATACAGCCTTGCTTGGGGTGGGTGACTTTTCTGAGTGTTCTGCTCACCCTTCTTTAAAGAAAATTATCTGGGCTTAATGACTCAAAGCAGGACACTGAGGTCCTGGCTAGAGATGTGGGCCGGAGGCACAGCCTTTAGGAGCTCTGTCTGGACGGCAGCACCCTTTCCCTAGGGCCCATTGGAAGGAGACGACAGATCCTATCAACCTGGAAGTGTGAAAAATGTGGTAAGCCTGAGACATGTTTTAAAGAGTCTGGTCTTCCATTTCCTGCATTTTGCTGAAAAGAGGAGGAGACCCATCCTTTGGGTGAGCAGTTCAGTGGCAGCAGGTGCAGAACAAGAGCATCAGGTTGAATTTGAAGCTCTCAGAGCCTCAGCAGGGAGGGGTAAGTTAGCTACCCACAAGAAGTCTACCATGCAGGCAGCACTTCGGTTGGAAGCTCCTTCCTTTGCAGATGAACACCCTGATCTCAGCTCCCCCCTCTTCTTCTCACCGAATCTGCCCTGTGCGGTCACTTGAGAGCAGCACACCTGACTGCCGGGTGCCTGGTGGCAGCAGCTGCTGAAACCACAGCTTGAGTAAAGCCAGCCTCCCTCTCCTTTGCTCAAGAGAAGGCTGTGCTGTGTGAAAACAAACCTGAATCAGGCTGTTCTCACCCTAAACTCTCCTGGAAAACAGGAAACTACAAGCAAGGGTGGAAGAGTAAGCTTACAGGCTCTTGGGAAACACCAGGAACATACATCCCAGGAACCACCAGCAGTGAAGTGCAAAAAATGCTTTCCAAGTTAACACATGCATCTGGGTTTACCTGGTCAGCTGATACACTGACATCTGTGTATCCAAAACAGAGGACGAATTGAGCACTTGCATCTGCCTCCCTGAGCTTCAACTTCAGACTAAACGTTAAACTGATGCACCATCTGCCAGAACAGCAATTCAGGTGCAAATGGCTGTTGCCAGAGCTGCCGTTATGGCCAGGGAGAAACACTGATGAAAACCCAAGAGATTAGTGGCCAGCGATGAGTCTCCTCCATGCTGGTACCACAGTAACGGGTACCAGGTCTTCAGAGTAAGCCATCTGCCCTTGGAGAGGGGTCTTTCCTCCCCCACAATGCTCTTGCCGCCTCTGAACTCCCGCAGAAACATGGAATAAGTCCATCTACGAGAGATGGCCACCTTGTCGTGCCCCTGACTTAAGGGTGTTCAGGTTCAAGTCTGAGATGCTACTTTACTGCAAATTTTTGTCACTGGAGACAGGGATTGTCTATCTGTGCACTGAAGGAAAGAGGACAGGAGCAAGCCTCTGCCCAAGTAAATGTGACCGAGCCAGGTAAGAGAAGTTTTGCACTGAGATACACTTGACTGTGGAAATAGTCTGCCCAGGTAAAGTCTGGAGGGTAAAATGATCAATTTAAATAAATTGGTATTAAGTAGTACAAATGCCTAAGGAAACATGCACGTAGCAAAATCCAGGTAGCTTATACTTCTGTAAAAATGCCAGCACTGATTTAAGAGCAGGATCTATCCAAAGTAGATGCACCTACAGCTGCAGCAGCTTTCTGCTGCATGTGCACATTGAGAAGCAGCTTCCCTATGCCTGACACAAAGTTCAGAGCCCTGGATACTATTATAAGCATTTCTTTTTAATCATTAGGTGTTTCTCAGGCTGAAACAGGGGCCAAAGGGAAGCCTCTGTGTGCAGACTGCTAATGCAGCAGCATCTTGCCTGGTGTATGCCTCTTTGGCTGCTCCAAAATGAATCACAATGAGGAACAGCAGCATCTTCTGCTGATCTATGCAGAGGCCAACAGCTTGTGAGAGCACAATGGTCTTAGCGATGTACCTCCATGTTTCTCCACCTCCACTTTTTCATCCGGGCTCTCTCCTTCACTCCCTCAGCACCTAGGTTACATGTTAGATATGTGTATGTTCAGAATTTTTCACCATTACTGTTTTAAGCTTTTCATTGCCAGGTACACACAGAATCACTGTTGGAGCTCCCTTGATTCAGCACCTGTCCTTGACATTTAGTCTATCTGTAGTGATTAGGATCTGTCACAAAGGCACAGCAAGAGATTGCTGATGTCAATAGAGGAGCAAACAGTCATTTTTGCAGGTCTTCCTGCTGAGCCCACCCTAGAGATGCTCCTACCTCTACCACTCCCACTCTGTCATCAGAGCTGAGGGCCACCACGGGCCACTGGTGGCATGATGGATTAGAAAAGAGGCTGTGAAATTTCTCATACCTTTAAGTTTTGAAGTCAGGCCTCCCTGTGTGACATCTCATCCCTCCTCTTCACAGCTGCTTCTCATTTCCCAGCCATAGTCTTCCTGTTTTGATGGAATTTAAAAAACCCCTTTATTTAATAATTTTTTTGGAAAGTTGGAGGCTGTACTTAACAACTACACACAGTTCTCACCAGCCATACCTGCTCCCATCACTATATATAGCTTCAGACAGGCCAAACTCATGGAGTAGGGTTGGGGTTAATAATCACAAAATGGAGTTCAGCTGTCTCTGAGCTGTGATTTACTGGGACTGAGGCCAGGCATGTTCTTCCTCATGCCCTTGCTGTAGAGTTGTCTGCTAAGGGACCAGCTTTTTCAAAAGGAGAAAAATTATCTGAAATGTCTTTTTGCTAGCTGAAACTCAAGAAGATGTGAAATCATTCAAGCAGGTCTGCTGTTGGATGAAGTCTCCAAGGAGGTGCTGGTGTGATGTGGAGGAGTACTATGCATGCTGATGTGCTGCCTTCTCTGCCCTTACATGCTTGGAGCTAGGAGAATGGGTGAGTTTAACCTGGCCCTTGTTCTTCATTGGGGCTTGTGGTCACTGAGCAGTTGCTGCTGGAAATATCCCATGAGGAATATTGTTGTTCTTAGTAAGTGCATCCCAGTGGAAAGGTCTGCTCTGGTGTTAGAGGTGTAAAAGAGTGTCAGTGTATGTTCCCTGCCCATTTCATGTTAGGTGTCCAAAATGTTCTTTGTGTTGGATATGTTGCCAGTTTGACACATGGACAGAGACTGTGTACAGCTGTTCCCTTTCCTGAGGGGTTTTAGCTTTGTTGGTATCACCTGTTTTGGGGGCTGCTGCGTGCTCTGCAGGGGCACTGAGTCCCCTGGGGTGACCTGCCTGGGGGGTTCATATCTCTGTTCCCTACATAATGCCAATATTGTTGTGAAGAACCTGCTGAGCATAGCTGGGGCTTAAGTTACATCATGTACTAATTATTAACAAACAGGCTGAGCCAGGCTGCTGTGTTCACTTCAGAGCTGACAAAAAGAGCCAAAGTACATGGGCAGGATTCAGAGAGCATCCCCTTTCATTGGTCTTGGACACCCCAATCCTGCCCCTTGGATATGCTGAACATCACCCCAGGGTCTCCCCTGCAGAGGTTGTAAGGAGGCCATAGTGCCACACATGGAGCATTGCCACCTTCTTTCTAGACATGGGGCACCCAGCACCCCGTGGCATGCTCTCACAAGTGACCTCTTTTGTACACCTTGGTCCTTAACAGCTCAGAGTATTTTTAGTGGGCATGCCTTGCAGAAAAAACTCTTCTGCTCGTGAAGAAACAAACCTGCTCATTTCCTGTCTTCTAAGGAGAGATGCAGCTCTCCCGCTGCCTGCACTCAGACTGCTGCTCCCCCAGCTTTTAAGTCACTGATGGCCTGCTTAGTGTCTAAGGACAATTCTGGCAGTCCTCTTTTCCACTCGCCTTTCAGGCAGGCAGGTGGATCTTGGGTGATGTGAGAGCAGGCTTGTGGCTGCTGGAAGCAAAGACCAAGCTCTTGTAAGTCTGCCAGGGCAGGTGGGATGCATCCAACTTAGCTCAAGACCCTGGGACCCAGCAGCACAGCTTGGGTCTTTGTGCTTTGACTGGAAGAGATAAGGTCCTGAAGGCATGTTCAAAACAGATACAGGCATCTAGTAGGATTTTCAGCAAAGCTCATACTGCTTGTTACCCAAAGGTTTTTCAAAATCCATCTGTCCCTTTATGCTCCTAAACTTCACTTCAGAAGTGCTGTAGCCTCAGTAGTTACAGAAAGAGCGGCCTGTAGTTTTCCAGCATACGAATGGAACACTGTTCCTCCTTTGAGCAGTTTCTAGCTGACAAGACTGCCAAAATACCTGCCTGTATCTGTATATACAAATTTAAAGAACCCTTCCTCTCCTCCCTATGGTGCTTCAGCTTTCCCAGCCCTAAATGAACTGACTGTCCACACTGATGTGACCATGCCGCACTTACGAGCACACCAGGGGAGAAGCCAGTGCTGACAGATGTCACAGCATCTGCCAGCGAACACTGCCCCTGGAGCTGCTCGCATCTTCTGCCATGCGACCCCAGAGGGCAACGTGGCATTGCCATGCCACCAGCATGCCTTTCTCCTGTGGCCCCAAATCCCCTACTGATGGGGACATTGGGACTTCTTTAGTGGGCTGCTGTACCAGCATGAGGGGGATGGCAGCGAGGGGAAAACTTGTGCTGAAGAACTGCGCAGGTTAGCCCATGCTGAGCCACTGTGTCTGTTGTGCTGGGCCACACAGGGCTTGGGAAAGCAACTGTCAATGTCAGGTACAGTCTGAGAGGAGGCATCCCAGGCTTAACTGGGACTGTTGTCTGCAGAAAAGAGGATAGCACAGAACAAGGCCAAAGTAGCTCCTTCAGAGCCATTTCATTCCTGGTTCCAAAGCAATCTGCTGTGCAGATTACATATTTGCAGAAAGCTTGCAAGCTACCTGTGCACATGCACAGCATCTTCTGAGAGTGTCCTGGAACATCATTCTCACATGGTGTGAGTGTTCTCCACATAATATCTCTAAGTTCCTTTGTGGTAGCCTACAGCTTCCCTGAGATTTTGAAATTCCTCCTTTCCATGTGCGTCCTTAAATGCAGCAGGGTGTACCCACTAGGCAGCTGTATGAATGGCAAATAAGCAGCAAATTGTGGACTACATGAAGGTTTCCCTTTAGGAGAGCTTTGTGTATAGCTATAGCTAGGTATTTCAGGACCCCACTGGAATGCATAGAGGTTTGGGATTTTTCATGATAAAGCCTTGAAAAAGTGCTTTTGGAAAAAGCCAGCACAGATTAGAGCACTGGGTCTAAACATTTGCACAACTGCAGAAGTTCAAAGAGAGCTAGGCATATGCTTTCCTTCAGAAGGTGGGTCGTAGCATGGTTTCTGAAAGCCTTGCTCACTGCCTGCTCCATCCCTGGGTCTCTGCATTCCCACCTCAAAGTCCACTGGGTCCCACTTTCGTTCTACAGCATGAACCCACCACCCACGTTTGCAGTAAGCTGGTGTCGATATACGATATACACTCACAGCCCTTGTGCATGCACGCATACCACAGCTAGTCTACCCCAAAAGCTCTGTATGGCCTCTGTTTCTTCCTGCTTTTCTTGACTGTTCTTCTTTCAGGGCAGAAGTGACCCAACTGCTCCTGTGCCAAAGCAGCCATGTGCATCTCAGGTACTCAGACAAGGGTCTTTTCAACCAGCAACTGTGGGAAATGCTCCCTCTGACTGCTGGGCTGCAAACGTGCACAAAATCCTTCTCTGGCTTACCCAACTGACCATCTAACTGTGCTGCAGGGTAGTGTTCAGAGTTTGCCTTTGGCCTCAGGTGCCTCTGATAGAGAGAACTTCTTTGAGACAGAACTTATTTTGGGTGGCCACCCCAAACCATTCAGACACACCTCCCATCGTGAACACCTTCAGGAACCTCCTTAGATCCACCATCATAAACACTTCCAGTGCTCAAACTGCCACACAATGTCTTTTGGGTTCTCCAGTTGGTAGAACATAAGCTTTCCTGGCTGGTCCGTTCAGCCTTTGCAACACAAATATTTTAATCTTTCACCCTTTTTCTTCCTCCTGGGAGACTTTGGTCAGTCGTCTTAATTAGACAGGATTGCCTCACTTCCTTAGATATGGAAATGTCTCTTTGTTAAACAAGGCAATATCTCTTATCTCTTCCTGGCCTTTAAACAACTCTGCTTCTGGCAACTTTTCTGTGTCCTTACACCTAACATGGGAGTAATGCAAATACCCAACTAGGTAAAAGTTTGTAACTCATTATAAAAGCCTGGCTCAGAGCCGGAGCAGGAGTGACCCTGCTTGGGGGCACTCAGTTCTGCATGGCCGAATGCCAGACTCTATCCTAAGCACACCTTTACGATGGCCATTTCCTTTCCCCTCAGCTCTTTGCTCAGGTTCTTTATTTTTCCTTTTTTCCTCTTTCAGGATATCAGGTTCTCTTATCTGAGAACAGAACCAGAAAAATCCTCAGCATAGTTTTTTTTACCCATGGGACTTCTCCAAGACAGGATTGCCTGGGACACCCCAGGATGTCACTTCTGGAGGATAAAGCGGCCCTCAATTGCAGCTTTCTGCAGCCTGATGATCCCTCCCAGCCCCCTGCCAGAATGTGCCCTACTATTGCCATGAATGTGATTTTGCTGCTCCCAGTTGTAAGGACAAAAATAAGCCATTTTCTCATTCATTTTTGTGACAGCAAAACAAAACTTTTGCTTTTGAGCATTTTCAGCTGTTTCTAGTCTCAGGAACTCACATTTGCCTGCCAGAGCAGGACCAGTATCACTTGTTTTTTGGAGGTGGGAGAAGGATGACCATGCTCCCTCTTTTCTGCTGATATTGTTCCAGTTGGCATTAAAAGGTAATTTGTGCTTGGACTGGAAATAGCCAGGACAGTTGACTATGATTCCCCAACCTGCGAGTGAGGCAGGGAGCCCAGACTCCACGCTCAGGAGAATTTGTGTGCTGTCTGCACAAAGCAGGGCATCTTTAGCAGAAGAAGTGGAGTTCGTCCCCTTGCAAGGATCCTGGGAGGATTCTCTTGGCTGCTGGAGATTTTCCTTCCTCAGGCAGAGGCAAAACCTGAAGCCAGATGTCCTATGCATTAGGCCAACTGCTGTTATTGTAAGGGACACTTGGGGTGGCAATGGGTGAAGCAGAAAAATCATTACTATCTTTCTCTGGGAGCTGAACCCTGAAGACAAGGTCCTTCAGAAAGGTGAAGGCTACAAGGCTTGGAAATGGGTTGGGGCTAGGAATCCCAGGTGGAAGGAGCCACCTCCTGGAAAGACTAAGGCTTAGCAAGCACAGAAGGACGGTCCCTCAGCTTCTCCGCCACTCTCCTGCCTTCCTTCTGGCACTCATCATCTTCACTAACTCTTTTTGGATAAGATTGTCCTCTCACCATGAAAGTGAGATGCTCAAAAGTTCAGAGCTGCAAAGCTATTGTGCTATGGCTCTAGTTTCCCTACAGATCTAGCGGAAGACACTCCATCTGCATCCCTCAGCATGTAGGAACCCCGCAGGCCTTTTGCATGAACACCAGTGGCTTCTCCTTAAAGATAAGAAATTAAGAGTGAGGAGCAGGTAACGATATGGCCAAGATCTTTGAGGATCAGGGGGGACAGCAGTGGAAGTGGAGCCAAGAATAGGCATACAACAAAATCTCACCTTGGAGACCTCTTGAGTGACCAGAGAGGAAGCTCTCTCTTTAGCTGCTATAATTTATAAGTGCTGAAAACTTTAGTGAAAATTAGATATAGGCATTTAAATTAGTTATGTGGTTTTGAAACTTACCCAACTTGATAACAGTTTAGCGCCTTAGAGTGCAGCTGGCTTAACTCTTCTGAGCAAATTCAAAATAAAATCCTCAGATTGGACTTCTTTTTTCCTGATTTCTTGTTTGAAATCTGTATGTTTTTTCCCTAAACAAATCCTTGAAAGCAAGGATGGCTTTGGGCAGGGCAGAGATCAGCTCATCCCACAGGAGTGGGAAAAGGAGAGAGCATGACTTGTAGTAAACTATTAAAGGAACTTAATCTGTTCAGTACATCAAAACCCGACAATCTCTCAACCCGTAATTCAACTGTGTGTTTAGGGATACTGGAAAATACTGGATTTGACTAGACTTGAAAGTGATAAAATGCATAACAATAATCAATTTCCAGGAGTTAAAGCCAGGTGCAGTCAAACAAGGAAAAAGATACTGGTTTTGGTGGTGACTTCACATCATTAAAAAAAGTGTTCCTTGTTAGGCTGTTAAGTTATTGATGAAAAAATCCAGATGTTTGTGTGCAAGTGCAGGGCAGATGCTTCTGGAAAATGCTGTAGGTGTTGGGCCCAGCAAGTGGCTGTCTCAGATGAAAGTTACTCTCTTGGGTCAAATGCTAAGGACTGTCAGATGAGGAAACAGTACTTTTCTGACCCCAAAGCCTGTGCCTGAGAAGTCATGTTTCGGTAACTGAGGTCTGTCCCTAGCTGTGCCCTAGGATGTTTGTACAGTTTAATTTCTCCCCGGACCCTCCGTTTCCCACCTGCTCTATCAGATTGACTGTTTCCCTTGGTCTCCTCTCTTGCTTAACAGTGCAATTTCCCTTTCCATTTCAGACAGAGCGTGCTGGGTTAATGCCACCCTGGTAGGGCGTCAGCATTGCACAACCAGTTAACCCTCTCCTGATGAGGCATAGCTGGAGAAAAACAAAAGGAAGGAGGAGAACTGAATTCTCTGCCGGTGACACTTTCTCCCAGCCAACAAACAAAAGTTTTACTAGCTAAACCCTCTCAGATGCTGCATTCCAGCTTGGTAACATTTCGGTAACACATTGCAAACGTTTGACTCATAGAAACTTGGAAGGCTGGAGCTGGGGGAGGGGGAAGAGCGTCACATTCCCATTCCCGGGCAGGGTTTGGTTGTTGGATTTTTTTAAAATATTTTTTCAAGAACTGAAACTTCTAGTTAATAAAAAAAAAAAAAGTGTTTGAGGCTGATGGCTTTCACCGGCTTGCATTGTGTTTGGGAGAGAGGGGCTGGGGGAGGAGGGCTTGCACTGCCAAGGGAGGAACCCAGGGCAGCTGAAGTCGCTTTTCTTCTGTAAGTCTTTCCCCCCCACCCCCCTTCTCCCTCTGTGTTCCCAGGGCAGGGTTGGCTTTCTAGGTTTGATAAAGCATTTCCTTCCATTGTCATTCTATACGGCCTCTGGGCCCTTCTCTCAGTCCCTCCCCTTTCGCCGTCCCCCCCCTCTCTCTCTCTCTCTTCCTGAACTTTAGTGAATCTTGAGATATAAAGAAAGCAGCTGCCTCCCTTAAAGCACATCTTGAACAATGAGACCTCATCTCCCAGGGCTTTAATTCCTCTGGATGCAAGGACAAACCCAGGGTGAGTAGCCTGCTAGTGACTCTGCCGGTCACCGCATCTGCAAACGCGGCCGTGCGCGGTGGGTGCTCGCGTCTGTCACTGCAGCAGCCGGGGTCCTCCCGCAGCTCTCAGGCTGTGGAGATTGTGTGCAGCACAAGAGCAGATGCTGTAAACGTTAAAACTCTCAAAACCCAACCGGCGCAACCTGAGAAAGCACTAATGCTGTCCCCATCGGGTGCAGTCCCCATCGGACACGCGCGTGCTGCAGAAGGCTTTGCCACCCAGCTGTGTGCCTGGGTTTGGGTGACCCGCTGGCTCCGCTCCTTGTGAGACTTGCCAAAACCTGGCACTCGGCAAGGTGGGAGGAATCCTGATCTCAAAGGCATAGAAAACCAAATATGATTCGATCGGATGTGACTCTGCGCTGGGTTGTGGGAGAGAGGTCTTCCCCGGCAGCTTTGGGGCTGTGTAATCCAGGGGCGAAGCTGAAAGAGGAGCTTGGAAAGGCACCAGGTGGGAGACACCTCCACAGTCCGGGGTGCTTGGGTTCGGAGGCAAGCGCTGCCTTGTGTGGATGCTGCAGATTTTCCTGCTGGTGTCTGGCATTTCTGCTCTCTTGCCTATGATATCCTCGTAGGAATTTTCCAGTCCGTTTTTAACATGGAGAAGAGAGGTGGGCTGGAACATAGGGGACTTTCTGCACAGGGGATCGCCGAGTTGTAGCCGCCACGTCTGAAGCAGAGATCGGCTGTCAGGGCTTGCTGCGGTCCATGCTTGGGAGCGCAGAAAGCAGGCAGAGGTGCAGTGCCTGTTGTCATTGTAAAGACCGTTATTTGGAATCTACTTTCACCTGAGTCACCATGCACAAAAAGCAGGAGGCAAAATGCAGGATGTCTCAGCAGCAGTGTGATGTATGTTAATTAAGGGAAGTCAGGACAAGTGGCGAAGCTGCTGCCTAATGTGCAACTTCTAATATGGGGCCCCAGTCTTACCGTCCCCAGAAAATAAGCAATTCACACGGGAGACTGTGAGAGACAAGACCCATCCCAGATGAATCCCTAAGATCTTCCCAAGGGGTTGCATGCTGCAAAAAAGCACGTTATAAACCTGCCACTCCTCCTCCAGAGCAGCTTCCCAGGACACTTGCTCTGTTCTGTGCACCAGAACAGCTCTGTGTTCCTGCTCTCTCTGGCAGGCCTTTGCAAACAGCTAAAATACACTTATCTCATGAAACCTTCCTTTCACGGTGTTTGCACTCCCTGAGCTCTCACATGCTCTCATGTACTCGCTGGTGTCCTGTCACTCCACCATTAATGCAACCTTATTTTGCTTGCAGTGCCTAGGTGACAGTGGGAACAAAGGAGCAGGGATTGTGGCTCTGAAGGATGTCTGAGGTCAAAAAAAATCCCTTCTCTCATTTGTATCGGCTCCTCTATTTACTGAACAACTTGCAGTGTGTTTCCTACCTTTATGTTATTTAGGGGAACTGGGGGAAAACTGATGGTGATGCATGTGGGCTGCATGGTGATACAGGAACCTGCAGCAAAATACGGCCTGAGGACTGTGGTACTAGGTGTTCTTTGGCAAGTGGGAAACACTGCATGCTTAAGAGAGATGTTGCTGTGTTGTGGCATGTTCCTTAGACTGGTAACCACTAAAGCCTGAAAAAGCAAAGGAGGGAAAAGTAGTGAGATGGAGCAGAAGCTGCTTTTTGGAGGGAAGGTACTCCACCAGTTCTGCCACTTTTCCCATCTCTCAGCTGCCCCTTCACTTCTGCCATTGAACTTGTGTGATTGCAGTGTGGTTAAACTGGGCCATATGGGTTTATTTTTAACCTCAGCTGCTCAAGGTTAGTTCAGTGATCTGGTTAAGAATACAACACCACAAGAGATAGTAGTGCTGCTGCTGAGAGGGGCCATGAACTGTGACATGCTGGTGGGATCAAATGGCCTTGGTGGGAAGTCCTTACGGCTTCACTGCCAAAGATGACATGAAATGGAATGACTCCCAGGTTGGGGAGACTATTGCATGCAACTAAATACAGCCCATATGCTGTTGTCTAATGGCCCCCATGTCTCAGTAAACCCCCCTTTGAGTTTCTCTTCTTCATCTCCATCTGTCTCCAGTGTCCACTGTCTGCACTAAAATAACATTCATAGGAAACAGCATGTAAGCCTAGGAAACACCACAGGGTATCTGAGCCCCTTGGGATAGGGCATGGAAAAGATTGGTCCCTGAAAGTCCATAGCAAGCCTCTGTGCCATAGTGACTGATCCTCAGGTAAGAAATTCTCCTAAAAGCTTTGTTACAGGTGAGTTTCCCAAATTTCTCTCTTCTGCCCTGGAAAAGGAAAAAGTCTGGGATAACTACAAATAGGAAGGTTTCCAATGGTTTTATTGATGCCCTCCATCCCATGTATAAGCTAGTCAGGTGGAATTGATGCAAGTTAAGGTGAACAAGCACAGGTGAGTTGATCAGCCTTGGCTCCCTTTGCAGGCAGAGGAGAAGAGGTGGCTCTTCTGAGGGCTGTCCATCTTGGCTAAAAGTATATATTTGATGTGAACTTGTAATCTGGATAAGTTGAATCCTCCTGGTAGGGGTTTTAGAAGCAGCCAATGGCTTATACATGGAAAAGACAGGAAAAACAGACAGAGGAAAGACCTTTGATTGGAGAGAAATCTTGATAAACAAAGTAAACCTGGGCAAGTGCAAACAATGTGGTTTTGTGTTAGAAAACACTGGAAGACTACAGCTGAGAGCAGAGAAAGTAGGTCAAATGGTGACTGCTGGATCTATTCTAGGAAACCAACCCTGGATAGGATTTGGCCACCACTCTGGGTAATCAGGACATGTCTCATTCCTCCCATAAGGCCCAGTGTGATACCTAGGCAACTCTGTCCTTAGTATGTTTTAATCTCGCCAGAGTTAATTTTTTTTGAAAATAGGAATGTTGATGCTGCTTAGTGTAGATGTAGGGCATGTTCACAATGGGGAGCTCTATTTTAGGAAGCAATGCCTTGAAGAGGGTATCGGAGGATTTGAAAGAAGAAACCTACTGGTGCTATTTCTGGTGTAATATGGCAGTTGATAAAACAAAACCCCAAACATGAGCTTGGGCCTTATAAACAGGGAATGATCAAAAAAGGTATAAAGCCAATTTTATTACTCATCAAAGCATTACTAAGACCGTCTGGGGTCCTGCATCGGTTCAGGTAGCCATTGGAGCATGGTATGTTCTTATGCTATAAACAACCTAAAAGTCATCCTGTGTTCTGCAACATATAAGCTGTTCAAAACGTGACTGGAAGTTTTCTAGGAGACCTGCAGAACTTGTGGCTTGTGCAGAAGTCATCTAGAGAGCCAGTGTAGTCTGTTACGTGGAAAGTCAGAGTAGGCTAGGCACACTTGAGTTTTTCTCTCCATAAAATCACATTTCTAGTCTGGACAGACCTCCACTAAATCCTGCAACTTTGGGCAGCACTCCGATGTCTCTGAAAATGGACTAGGCATTGTGGGTAGAGATGGCTTAGGAGTGTACACTGGGCTATGTGAACGTGAATAGGATTACTCTGCTCCAGGGGGGATCGGAGCCTATCAATACAAGGGAAGCAGTCACGTTCACCTTAAATCCTATTAAGCTGAAGGAGTTGGATAAAACTGGGCTTTAAAGTAGCAGAATAAGGGAGGCAAAATGAGCATCTTCAGACTTGATATTGAACAGATCTCATGTCTGTGGCAGGAGGAAACCTCCAAAGTTGTTGCGCTACTGTCTGGGACTGGCATTTTTCCAGCAGGAACTGATGTGTTAATATAAATGTTGATGAAACTTCCAGATTTAATTGAGCTTTCAGAGGCATAATTGTGTTCTCTTGGTTTTCAGGAGGAGATGAGAACTTTACTGCCACTTCTGCCACTGACAGTCTTACCCACCTCTGTGCCCATAGTCCCCTTCATAGCAGCCTCCAGGAGCTCATCTGTGTTCTTGGCATTTACACAATGAGGAAATTGACCAGCAGTTCCATATTAGCAATCAGCTTTCCAGGGATGTTGCGTGTATTTTCCAGCAAGGGATGGAACAACATCAGCAACCCTTTTATCTGCTAGGCCAGGGCTGCAATTTCGCAGTACGAAGGACCAGACATTGTTTAAAAGACTTGGATGAGAGCATTTGGAGTGCAAATGCCTGGAGAGGCCATGCCTTCAGCAAAGGAGCTCTGTGTTCAGACTGTGGCCTGGTGCTTGGCCCTCTTTGTATTGTCCCTGCTGGGATGTTCTGGTAAGGCATGGTGATGACTGCCCTCACCAGTGCTGCACCCTGCCCCAGCCATTCCCTCTTACAGCTCGTGTCACACCAGCAGGCAAGTGGGCAGACTGGGCAAAGGTGGGAGGGACCAGTGGGATGGCAGTGCTGCTCTGTAGACACTTGTTCCACTTGATGTAGATTCTTGGTATCTTGTTGGGCTACAAGAGATTTTGGCATTCATTGTCCTGGCGTTATGGCCCTGTTTCCTTGGTGAAGCTGAGCTTGGGGTTGCTCAGTGGGGGGCTGTCACACATGGAAGGGAAATTGGGACAAAGCCCTTAGAAATGGCCACCTGGAACAGTTGGTAAATTGGAACTGAGGTGATACAACATGTATGTCCACCCTCATGGTGCACAGGGATCGGAAGTGACAAGTACCCTGCTTTGACCTTATTTCCAGTGTCCCTTGCCCCTTGGTATCTCTCCTGGACAGACACAGCCATGCATTGTGTTTGCATTGTCAGGAAGATGCACTTTAAGAATGTATTATTTGGGCTTGGTTAATTCATCAGGAAGTTTACTTTAAAAGCAAATAAAACCAGTGAGCAGCTATAATGCCAGGAAACAGGTAAATTTTTTTTTCCCCCAAACAAACCAGACGGATGAGGCAGAAAAATTCCTGCTGGAGCTGCAAGAATTTAGCATTTTGTGATGGCTGCACGTGATGGCTATAATATCACCAGACAAACTGCTAAATAATGGGGATTTGTGTGGTGGCCACACACATTCCCTCATACTGGAAATTTGCTGTCAAAGGCCATTGAAGGGCTATTGGTGAGTCTGGAATAGTTACTATTCAGCCTGTTAGTTAGACCTACTTTGCTGTTGTTTTGGCATCTTTTAACTGCAAAATGTACCACAGGGAAAATATCGTTGTGCTCTGCTTTGTGCCCTGCCTGGTGGATGCGTGCAGGTCTGTAAAACCCATCCTGAGCTTTGGTGCAAACCTACAAAAAAAACTGCAGCAGAGCAGGTATGTCGGGACTCAAAGTGCTGCAGCTTGCACCCCTGAAAAGGAGGGTGGAATAGGAGATGGAGCCTCTCTCTAAGATCAGCAGGTCCCTCCAGTGCTGCTGCAACCCTAGTCTGTTAGTCTGTGGCTTGTGCTGGTCCTCAGCAAGCTAGGAGACAGGTAATACTGCCATTCAGCCTGCTTTAGCCTTCCTTTTTCACACTAGCCTGCTCCTCCCTGGTAACTGCTTGCCATCTTTTGTTCTTGAACAGTATTTCTCACCACGTTTTCAAGCATGCTCAGCAAGACAGAGAAAAGTGCTCCCTTTCAAACACAAAGTCCTGGGACACCCCCAGCCTTTTTGTTTCTTTTCTTCTGTGCTTGCTTTCATGCTGGGCAAGCAGTTTTTCCAGCCAGCCTGGCTTTGGAAAAGCCCAGAGCATAGGGCATGTGCAGAATGAGCAAAGCTGGAGCTTCAGGGCTCAGCCTGAAGGACCCTGGGCTGGCTGGACAGACAGCAGACTGGATGGACGGACACAAGGCTGGATGACCTGTAAGCAGGCAGGCAGTCTCACGGGGGAGGAAGGGGTGTGTTCTGGGTTTTGGGGACAGCATAACTTTGAAGGGAATATAGGCTTTCCAGAGATGGATTTTGAGTTGGAGATGTCCTGAGGCTTTGGGTTAGGAGCAAAACTATTTCTGCCATCCCTTTGTGCCTGTACCTTAAATCTGGCAAACAGCACATGTTCAATTTGGATCTCACCAAATGAATGACCAAGACTCTGTAACTCACTTGATAAATACTGCAGCAGTCTGCTGCCCCTGGCACGGAGGCTTATCTGAGCACTGACAGCACACACCGGGATGGGGAGGACCTGGCTGTTGAATCCTGCTGATTTTTCGGATCAAACTCTTTGCTGTGATTTGTCCAGAAAGTTTTCAGCAAGCTGGAATAACACTGTGAGATTCCTAGGTGTTTTACAGCTCTCGGCATCCTCTTGGCGGCCCCTTTACTGGGGGTGAAAACCTGAAATTATGGGAGGCTCAAGATCATATTGCTCTGTGACTCCTAGGAATGATTTATAGCCCAGGGACTATAAATCCTGCCTTGCCCAGATGTAATAGGAAAGGATCCCTCTTTCCATTTCCTGAATTCATTATATTTAAGACAAGTGAATTTGCATTAGGAAAAAAAAAATCCTCTGTAGCAGATTGGAAAGGAAACATTCCTATATGTGGAACTTAAACTGAGACAAGCAAAGTGGAGACTGGACTCAGGGACCTGGCTTAAGGCCACACGAAGTCACAGGCATCTGAGATGGGTCTTGGGCAGGAAGAAGGTGCTATCTGCCAGCTTAGTGATTTAAACAGCCCCTAAGGCTGTGGGAGAGGTAAGGTCGGTTCCCATCTGCGGAGGGTCAGAAGGCGCCGAGCTGCTGCTGCTGTCCTTGTGCAAATGCTTCTCAAACTCTTCTTCAGAGCCATAAGGCTGGAGAGGTTGGGATTCCTGCCTTGCCTGCAGTATCAGGCACTGGGGATGTGTGGGGCTGAGGTCAGATGTAGCTCTGGCTGTCAGCAGTGGGCCTTCACCAAACCCAAGAGTCTTGGACATTGATCGCTGGAGGCCATCTCTTCTGCGTCCCTGGGGCAGCTGGTTCCTGGGATGGCAGCACCCACCCAGGGACATGGCCAGGAGGTTGCCCAATCCCTTCTGCTTTCTGCACATGCAGTGTGAGCAGCGTCACTGCAAGGGGAAGAGGATGAGGGCCTTTTGCAAGGTTACAAGCCTTTTATTTTTGGACGCGTTTCACTACCACTGGAGCTGACCCAGGCTGCGAGCTGTTGAAGTTTTAGGTCCTTTGTTTGTTTAATTGAAGTGCTGTTTGTTTTTGATCACAGGCATTAGATAGGCGCTTCCTCTGCAGGCAGGAAGCAGTGATTTCCTGTTCGTTCACTGGCCAACTCTCACTGTGCAGGAAACCTTGCTCTGCTGAGTGTTCACTTTTCGTGCAACATTTTTGGAAGGTCTTTCATGTTGTTGGGGTTTTTTTTGTTTGTTCCCCCCCGCCTTCCCCCCTGCAAGTGGCGCTGATGGCATTGTGCATCTGTAGGAAGAATGTATAGAGACAGCCCTGAGTCAACATGCAGCAGGCCGAGTGTGCTGGATGATGCTATTTGCTGAAAATGGTTCTATTTAGGATGAAATCTTTTAGTGAGGTCCAAAATGTAGGGAAGACAGTTGCTGTGCTGTCTTCACGCTGCTGCCAAGCCCTCCTGCTACTGAACACCTTTGGTTTTGACAGTTATTTGACAATAGCTATGTGTTACCACAGGCAGTGGTAACGTATCTGCCTTGTGCTTTTGGGGACCTGCCTCAGTGTGGGTCTACATCTACAAGCACCCGATTTCTTCGTGAGGCTCACCAGTCACTGACTGGTGTTTTGTTGATGTGTGCCTTGTAAAGAATTTTTTGGGGTTGTTTGTTGCTGTTTTTTTTTATGGGACACTATTTCATTTACTGCCACGGAAGGTGTATTTGTAGCAGGCCATTTAAACCACATGCCCAGTCTCACATAAAGACTCAGCACATGAGCAAGGAGTTAGAGGCCTGGGTCAAAGCTGCCAGGTTTGGATGCTTGTTTGCTTGCTGCGCTAGAAGGACCTTTAGGCAGATGAATGCTCTGAGGACACAGCAGGTGAAAGTTTTATTGTCAATTGCCAATTAAATCTGTGATAGATTACTGTACTCTGTCTCTGCTCACTGTGGCTGAAATGGACGGTGTTTCCCAGCTCCTTTGTAAGTGCAGGCTGCTCATGTTTCATCTGCCATACTCTGCCAGCCTTGCTCCCTCCTGGGTTACAACTGCACGTACAGGTCAGCCCCATCAGAGATGAGTGAGGGACAGGGTTTGAGCCGATGCTTCACACCTGCATAGGTGTTTCTGGGGTGGAAAAGAGATGCTTAGGCCTTTCTGTCATATCACAAACAGGCAGAACAGAGGTTCCTTGGCAGCTTTGCACACACAGGGATGTTTCTACTCAGTGTGTTTATCCTGGTAGTATCTATGAGCTAACCCAGACAGGGCCTCGCTGCAGCACAATAACCAGAGGTGAGGCACTGCAGTATCAGATGGCTGCAATCACAGGAAGCCTGGACAGACGGACACTGCTGCATGAGAGCTTTCAAACCGCCCCATGGCAACAGATGCTGACTGTTGGTGCCGCATGTACTTGTCTGTCCGAGTTTTTAATTATCTTGATGTTGTAAAGGGGCTCCCCTGCAGGGAGGGAATTTGTGATGGGAAGAAGAGCAGCTGTAGGAACAAAGCAGGAAGAGAAATGGCAGGAGAAGGGGGAACAGAGCATCTCACAGCCCCCAAGGCAAAGGGTGGGAGGGATTAATCCTGCAAATGCCCATGCACAGAGAGAGAAGATGGTTGGAGGTTTTAGCCAGTGTTGCGCAAGAGCAGCTGGCTGGGCCCCTTTGGCTGCAGGGGGATGAAATGCTGAGAAGACGCACAGAGGGATTGGAGCTGGAGGAGGAGGAGAGGGCAGGATGGTCTCTGCTACAGCCACTGCACCAGGCTCCAGTCCCCAAGCAGCTTTGCCACAGTTTGTGCTCAGGGCCATCCAAGGAAAACATTGCCCTAGCTGCTCTCATGTGGCCCCAGCCCTCTGTGAGTATGCCCCCCACTGTCTCAGCCTCCTCTCCGACCTCGTTCCTTGAGAGCTCTTCATTCCCCAGGCCCCTTCCGATCATTGCACATCAGTGACATCATTGTTGGTTACCATGGAAAAGCCAGGTTGTCCAAAACATGACCCCTTGGCCTCATCCCATGTGTGTCAGGAAATGAAGGTTTTATAGTACATCTCTGCAATGGAGCAGGAACTGCAGCCTAGGGACAGGCGCACAGCCCACCCTTGTCATGGGCTGCCTGGCATGTGACTCCCCGGTAGTGTCTCCAATGGGGAAATGGGGACCTCTTTCTTGGGGTTGCAAGGCTGATTTATGCCTCCTAAGTTATTTCTGGGCTGCTGAGCTTTATGCTTTGGTCTGAAATGCCCTGGAGGAGAGAGAACCTGAAGCATTTAAGCTGGGGCCCCGAGGAGAAGGCCGAGCATCTGCACGAGGATCTGGGCAGAGGCAGAAAATAGGAGAAAACGGTTCATAGGGGCTCCTGGCCATGTGGAGCAGTCGGAGGTGACCAAACGTGAGCTGCAGGCTTGCACTGCCTTTGGGGCAGCTGTGATTTACAGGGAGAAGAGCAAAGGTGTTTGGGCATGTTGGCCACAGAAGTTTTCCTAAAGCCAGAAAAAGCTAATCCAGAATCAATGATTACCAAAGACCTTGCAGACAGTGTGAGGCCTTCAGAAAGGAAACATCAGGTGTCATCCCATGGAAAGGGTGGGACGCAGCTGTAAAAGGCAGCCTTTGTTTAGGCAGGAATTGCAACCAGACTCTCTCCTCTCTCCTGCAATGTTTGGGAGTAGAGGTGTTTCCCTGAGAGAGGGCTGGAAACCTTATTCCTGACTTCTCCAAAACCAAGCAAGGGAAAGCATGAGGTGTCCTGCCCTGACCACAAAGCCAGGGTGGTTCCTCTCCCTCCATGCAGAAGGAGCATAAAAAGCTCCTGTGAACACCTGAAGCAGCTGATGGCTTTGCCAACCAGCCCTGGCTTCAACTTCCCTTCCAAATTAACAGCAGGGCCAGCCTTCACATCATCACCCAGGCTCGGGTGTGCGTCACCTTGTGTGTAACGGCTCTGCAGCAGCTTGGGCTTTGACACAGTTTGTCTTGCCCCTGCCCTTCCTGCTTTGGCTGGGAAATGAAAATGCTGCTTCTCTTGCTGTTTCCAGACAGAGGGGCTGAGCATCTCTGGGCGGACAACCTGTAATATCAGGGTCTGAGACCCGAAGAGCGTTGAGGTCTTGCCATTTCACCTTGCTGCATCCTACAGCCACTGTGCATGCTTGCGTTAGTCCTGGTTGTTGTGTTTGATGTGTGCCCCTGTACACTGCAGCACTGAGCGTGAGGGAAGTAAGTAAGAAGAAAGTGACTCTCAAATTGCAGCATGGCCTGAATCTGGTTTCCACCTTGTAGTGCAACCTCATCTCAAACCTGGAGGTTTTTTTCCATCTCTCTTGCCCCTCTGCTATGTTGCCGTCTCGAACCAGCCCCTCAGAAAACAACACTGCTGAGCAGGTTATACCGTACCCTTGTTTGAGGGAGGTGCTAGAAAATAAAAAGTTGGAGCCTTTCAGTTTTGCATACCCCATCTGGGGGCACGGTGCCGCCACTGAGCATGGAAAGTGCCTGTGTGACTTGTTTTAGTCTCACTTTGCCTGTTAACTTGCCAATGCCAAATTACCCCAGTAAACAACAGCACGAGTCAGCTCAGACTCAGAAGTGGGGCTGGCAGTGACGCAGTCCCAAACCAATGGTGCCGGCTGACCTGCTGTGCCGTGCTGCTGGCTACCCCCACTTGCAGTGGGTGTTTTGGGGTTAAAAATAGACTCCAGATTTCAGTTAGTAAATTTGGAGGCAGGGAGTGGAGAGCTGTTTATCAGTGCCAGGGTTTCCCCTCAGACACTGAAATGAGTCAGATAAGAGATGGGCACAACTGTGCACATGGCCGTGCATGGGCCATTCTGGGGAACTTTTTCTATTTGCTGAGGTGCCTTAGAAGCTGCATCCCTGTGGATGCTCGGTATGACTCATGTTCCTACCAGATTTAGATACTTTACAGTATCCTGCCCTCAGCCCCTCTTGAAAACATTGCTCTCTGCCATTAACCATCATGCCTCAGCCGTGAAAGAGTTCTTTTCTAAGCTGGCTCAGTTCTGGCTCATATTCTTAGCTCACAAAGAGGGGGAGCACGGGAGGAGTGAGCAATAAGGATGGCAGTGGAGCATGGGTATCCTGAGCGGATCCTCGTGGCTGCAAGTCTCTGGCTGCCACTGGCATCCCAGCCGCCTGGGATGCAACTGTGCCTCACAGGGCCAGCCAGGCGTCTCCCCAACTTTTCGACCATGTCCATACAATTTGCTTCTGATGTGCAGGTCACAAAACTTAAGCTCCGTAATCCCTAGATTTTAGAGAAGCGCAAGTATTTTGCTGTCCCTGAGGGTTTTGCTCCCCAGGCAATTGGGGTCCTGTGCGCAGGAGGGTTTGCAGGTAGCAAAGATCATGGTCTGGAAATGCTGGAGGGGTCTCAGGTTCTTTCAGCTGAACAAGCACTGGTAAAATCTGGTTGTATGAACAAAACCGCTGTTGCAAATTTTTCCTGGGCTCCCAAGCATAAGGGGGAGGAAAGTAGGGATAAACCGCTAATGGAATAAACAGAGGCTTGCATCTGATCTTATATTGGTAACATTTGGGACCTTTATAGCAGCTGTAAAGGGAGGATAGCTGCTTTGTCCCAGGGAGCTGCACAGTGTCACAGCTGTTTGCTGAAAGGGAAATCCAGTGAGACCCATGTTTCCAGCCCACGTGCTGGGGGCCTGCTAGTGGGGTGGGCTGACTGGTGCCGCTGGGAATGAAGCACTTTTGGAACCTCTGTTGATGTGCACCATCCAGTGACGCTGTCTTTACATCCCTTGCCTTTCTGCCATCTCTTGACAGTCATCAAGGCACTGACCCATGTTTTCACGGGGTTACAGGCTCATCTTGGTCACACTGACCCTGTGTTTCCCTCTGTCTGGTGCCAGCTTTCCTGAGGGTGATGGAGGCTTGCCTGCAGCCTCTGCCATGGTGCTGAGAAACATGGGCCATGCATTTGAGTCACCCCAGGCTGGTTATTGTGTCCACAGGCCAGCAGAGTGCTGCTGCTTTTAGCAAAAGACCAAATCACCTGGTTGCAGGGTTTCTGAGGTTGGTGTGATGTAGTGTCTCATGGGGAGAGAGAGAGGACTGAAACCACCACCCCCTCCAGCTGCAGCTTTCCTCTCGTGTGCCCCCACATCTCCCAAGTACCATCCCAGACACCCAGAGCCTCCCGGCACCTTCCAGACCCTGATGCCTTGGTGTCCCTGACGCCATGCATTCGCACGCAAAGAGTTTCCAATGCTCCAGAGCCCTTTTCCCACGGTGACGATATTTTCAAAACCAGCAGCTGGGGCCTCAAAATTACCAAAACCCTCATTTTCACAGGGGGTGGCACAGGCAATACACAGCCTCCAAATAAACCTTGATGTGAGGGAGGTGCAGAGCCAAACCCCAGCGCAGGCAGCATCCCAAACCCCCAAGCCTCACAGCAGCCAGGTGAATCAGCTTGGCCAGTGGTAGGCTGCAAGGCCAGGTCCTGTGAGATAATCAGGGGCACTTTTTCATGGCTAATACTTCGCTTGCCTGTGCAGCAGTGGCTTCCTGTTTGACTCACACCTGACAGCCCCGCTGCATAAGCCAGGGCCTCTTGCGATTGCAAGCAATTGAATGGGGCTGTTTACAATTAGAGAACATGGGATTCCCAGAAAGAGGCTCAGACCGGACATCCTGAAGCGAAATACCCAAGGCGTCACTGGCTAAAAATAACTGTAGCAGAACAGTCACCAAACTAACAGCACGTTAATACTAGCCCTGGAGCCAAGCTCTCATGTATCTCATGGCATGGGGGGAGCAGCGGGTAGAAGGGCATTGTAATCACCACTTTCCCTGCCCCCATGGGGGTTTTCTGGCATAACATGGTGCTACAAAGGCTGGTGGCTGTCACTTGCAGTGATTTCTCTTTGTTTCTGGTTTTTTTTTAGTGCAAGGGGAAAGTAAAGCAAGAGTTAAAATATAAATAAAACAAGTCTCAGCCAGAAATGGCTGGTGGAAATCAATTTAGTCTACTGATGGGCTTGGGGAAAGCTATGGATGATGGGAACTGAAGCAGGAACATCCTCTGCAAGGATGGAGACTTTGCTGGCCAGCTCTGGACCTGGAGCTGGTGTCCAGCAGCTGGGTGGGTATGTGTCATCACAGCCAGCTCTGGGGGATGCTGAACAGCCTCGAGGAGCAGCATGGGCTGCTGCTTCTCATGCAGTTCTGTACTGGGAACATGTGTCTCACTGGGACCCCCTGCTCAGACTCACAGGGGTTTTTACAGCAAACGCTCACAACAGCTGGGGGGGACCAGCCCTGTGGCACCACTCAGCTCTCCGTGGATGGTGGAGCAGTAGCAGCTGCGGGGTGCTCTCAGTAATGCTGCTGTGTGTATCTGAGCAGGGTCCTGCTGTGGTTTCCAACTTGCATGCCCAGGGTAAGCAAGTGCCCAGCCTGAGAGCCTTTTGCAGACAACCTTCAGAACAGCACCAACAAAGTCACTGGCAGGAACAGATTTCACATGAAAAAGAGTCTACAGTACTCATTAATCACTTACGAAATTTTCCAGGACCTGAGTCAGAGCTAGGGAAGGGGAAGGTGCTAAAATCCCTGATCCTTAGGGCTGAGAAAATGGGGACGCCATCCATGGTGGTGGGATTAACCTCACCTTGAGCCGAGCCGTGCATTGCAATAGCCCTAGCATGAAGCAGGGAGCTGCTGGCTTTGCGCCTCCTCCCTGATGCTCACTGGAAGGGACAGTAAGATGGATCAGAGCAAAAGGGCACAGAAAGGATCATAAAGACTAACCCAACAACCCTGTAGTCCAACAAACCTCTTACAGAGATTTCAGAAGATAGGAGCTCCTGCTAAAAGGCGCTTACGCAATAAGTTGCTATGAGAGGAAGTTTCCCTTTAACACCAGGCAGTTAGTGGTTGATTTATGTCTTGCAGCTTTAGATTTTATAAGTTGCAGGGGTATTGCATAACAAGATAATTTGACCCTATATTTCTTAAAAACTTTTTCTGTTGGGGAACGTACTCTTTTATCCACCTCTCGCATGCCTGATACCTTAATGATATAAAGGGAAAGAAAATTATATATCTTACTCGTGAGAGTGTTGGATTTGGGTCTTTCTGAACTTTACCCAGGGGGCTGGCCACTTTTTGTTGCTAGTTGTACCCCTCCAAAAATAACAGAGGCTCATAGTCTCTTCATGTACCAAGATATAGTTGGTGACTTTTGCCCTGAAGTAATAAATACCACAGTGGACAATACTTCAGAAGTGGGGATGTGGGGAGTGGACTGCTCTGGACAATTTTGCACCAGGTTACTTAGTTCATGTATATGCTGGCCCTGGAGTTAACGGCCCTGGGAACCACTTCCAGTCCCATGGTCCTTCCTAGGTAAGAGCTTATTGGAAGTCAATTCATTTCATGGCAGGGGAGAGAGACAAGTCTTCTGCCTCATGGAAACTTCACTTGGGCTCTCTCCTAATTTTAACCCAAAATAAAAGTTATTTAGACTAAAAGTACACATTAGCGATTTGTGAACAGAAGGACAATTACAGGGAGAAAACTAATTTCCACCAGCGTGGTGGGGAAAAGGCACTGCTACATTGTCTGAGCTGTGGTGTCCTTCCCAGCAGAAGAACTGGTCCAGGTTCTCTGCCTCCAGTTATTTTAAATGATGATAGTTTGTGAACTCGCCTTCTTTTTCTTAGCCCCCTTCTTGGAGTCCTGCCGCGGGCTGTCTTGCTGCTACAGCAGCAGCAATACCTCCAGGCCTTCCCATCAACAGTCGCCCATGTAAAAAGCTTCATTTGCTCAGTGGAGGATCAGGCTGCTCCATCTGCTTTCGACCAGCACAAAAGCAGAGCCGTGGCCTGGCAGGGATGACTGCAGAAACAGCCAGCTTACAATAAATACTGCACTGGAGGGACAGGCTGCCACGCACAGGGAGGACGGTATTGGTGCTCTGAGATGCCAAACAGAGAGCTGGGGCAATTCCTGCTTTTGTTATAGACTCCCCCGGTGCCCTTGAGCAAGCCCCTTTTGCTTGACTATTGGCTTGCCCTACTTGCAGAATTGGGGGGACAGCATGTCCTTTCTCTTTTCATCTTCTTAACTGGGACCGGCCCTTCGTTTGTGTGGGTGTCTGCTGCCATTTGGAAATCTGAGCTTTCGGTTGTAAATTCTCTAAGGGAGGGATTTTTCCGTTTCTGGGTGAGTGTGGGTGGCTCCGAAGCTGCTCCAATTTTAGTCTCCCCACACCACCCAGATATGAAACTGGGCATCTTGCTGCATCTGCTCCAGGGATATTCATTGTCCGGGAATCCCCAGGTGACCCATTATGCCAGTGGGAGCATTCACGGAAACAGGCCATTTTCTGCGACGGCTCAAAGTGTTTGCAAAAGGTTGGTAGAGTCCCAAGAGCTTCTGGCAGCTTCATTTTATTTTGAAACTGGTTGGCCCCCAGCTGGGTGTGAGAGTAAAATGAAAGGATGCAAGATAAACCCACTTGTGCGAGAGTCAGCCGCTGCCCGAGGCAGCACAGCATCAGAGGTTGTCATTCTGAAACCAAGCATAGAAACTGCATTGAGAAGAAAGCTGTAGAGCAGGGCTCAGGCTCCTCACCACATACAGTGCAGACCACACTAAAGAGCTGCTCTGCCTGGGGACTGTCACATGCAGTGGGGCAAAAAAGAGACGGAAACCTAAGGGGCAGCAGGCAGCTCTGACTGGGCAGATGAGCACTGACAGCAAAGGTACTCTCATCATCTCTGGGCTACTCTCGTCCAACCCATCTTTTGTGTTTAAATGTGTCTTTGGGCTTTCTTTATCCTCTGCGCTTTGCTAAACACCTGTCATGTTGCTGTGAATGCCAGCATTGCTGCATGGGTGGTTTTAGGCATCCCCTGGCCTGAGCTGCTCAGGAGGATGAGGAGATGCAGGGGTGGAGGGGACTGAATGGTGAGGTACAGAGAAGAAGATCCCATCAGTTGTTAAAGCTTGCGTTTGTATCTTGTTTACTGCCAAGTGAGCTGCCGGCCTGCTCAAGAGCCTGGGTAGCATTTATCAGGAAACACAGTTGGTATGTGCTGTGTTCATAGCTCCAGCACATTGTGACCCAGACCATACCCTGCCCAAGAGCAGGCAGGGAGTCAGGGATTTTTAGTCTGGTAGACCCATTTTTGTTTGGTGCCTGCTGCGTTATTCCTGACTGCTCTTGCCTGGATAGCCCTAGGTCAGCATCTCCATCCCCTCACCTGGTACAGCTTCTTGTGTTTTAAGTAGCTGAGAGATGCTGTGATGCATGGGCCATAGTAAAGGGCTTAACACAGAAGATCTTTTGGTGGACATCAGCCAGGAAGGGAATGGCTGACAGGGTAGATAGCTCTTGCTCATGTTCACCATCCGTTGCTCACCATATAGTACATGACAATTCTAGAATCATTTAAGTTGGGAAAGACCTTTGAGATCATCAAATCCAGCTGTTTACCATCTCCTAGCAGGTGGGGATAGCGCCCGTTTTTCGGGTGAGAAAAGCATTGCCTTAGGTGTAACGTGGTAGAAAGCAGCACTGGCTCTTGCAGTTGTCTTACACCAGAGTTGCTGTCCACTTCCAGGCTAGATGCTCAGTTAGTTACAGGTTTTCACCTTCAAAGCATGAAGTTCTCATTGCTGCTTCTCAAGACACTCCTGTGTGCGCTGCGTTGTGGACACTGTCTTGCCATATGACCCACAGCATGGATGGCTTTATTGAACATGGGCGACCCTGAGACTCTGGCTCTGTGGTGCTAAACAATGACCATACACAATTAGCTGCAGCAGTTGCTTGCATTAAATTAACAACTGTTTCTCCATACACCAGTATTCTCCTTGCAGAGCCCTGGCCTGGACCAAGTGACTGGAGCCAGGACATGGGGAGCATCTCTCCACTTTCTTCACCCCAAGACAGGTATTACAGCTCTATTCTCTTGCCACCCCCTAGTATTTCCTTACTCTCCTTCTGTAAACAGTTTAAGAAATTGCATCAGGATAGAAACATGCAGGTCATGACACCACAGTTAGGAGGGAAGCCGAGATAGAAGAACTTGAGTTTTATCCTACCTCAAAAGTGCTGGAACTGGTGTTATGCTCCCACACCCCAACCTGGGAATTTCCAACTAAAATCAACTGGCTTTGTTTCTGGGCTGTAGAGAAAGCTGAGCACATGTGCAGGGTGCCCTAGATGTTTCAGAAACAGGGACACAAACTGGAAGAGCTAGCACTTTTAAAGTATCAGGACCCTTAAAGCTAGATCTCATGATCTCTAGGCATCCAACATGACTTCTGGATGGTTGACCTTTGCAGTACAACAGCTCTGTTTCAAGCACCTTGTCTCCTGGCTTGGTGGGGTGGGGACACACAGCACTACAGAAAATTGACCCCTACACATGATGGGATGTGTTGAGAAGTGGAAAGAAATTGGAGGAACTTTGTAGACCTCATGCAGCAGGAAAGCTTTCAATCCCAGGGTTTCTACAATTACTTCCAGGCCAAGAAAGCAGCTTCAGGGCTGTTCTTTACAGCTGGAGACACCACCTGATCATGGTCAACAATTGGTGCAAATTAGAGTCAGTTACAGTTGCTTAGCAAGGAGCAGGAGAAAGTTGCAGCAGACCCTCTCTTTCACCCACTCTTTCCTCTGTTGCTTTCCTCTTGTATTGAAGCTTCATCAGTTATGAGCTCTGGTTTGGGATTGCCTTTGTTCCCTATCTGCGACACTGAGGCCAAATGATTCTTTGCAGGAGAGAGGGAAGGAACTCAGTGAGGAAAGCAGCTAGAGATGTTTGCAAGGCAAGTGCCAAAGTTCTGCAAGCTGCTGAGGATGCTCCAGGGTAATTGAAGACTTCAAGGAGCGCTGCAGGGGACAAAATAAGCAAAAGACAGCTGCTTAAAAATCTTTCTGTGTTAGAGGTCATAAGCTTTTTTTTAAGGCTGTACTTGAGTTCTCAGATGCTGGTGCAAGCCCTTGGATAACAATGCAGTCCTAGAAAGACTGAAACTTGAAGAATACTCTTTTCAGGTAACAAAATAAAGAGGCTCTCATGCAGCATTTATAACTGTTTTGATTGTGCTGCATCCAACAGGCAATTTTGGAGGACTTATGAACTGTAGTTCATGGCCAGCCCATAACGGGGACCAAAGGTGAGAACTTGTGGGAAGAAATCTTGGGCAGGTGTCTTGATTCAAGCCATAAAATTCTGAGTGGGAACAAGAAGGACCATGCTGGGTCTTGGGCTTTGGTGAGGAACTGAGGCAGTGTCACTGAGCGACTGGTCTGTGACAGCCCAAGATGAGAAAAATGAGGAAAAAAGTAAAAACTCCAGAGATGGGACTGTGATGCAAATAGGTTGTTGATAAGAAGCAGCCAGGAAGGCTTCACACAGCAGGAGAGAGGGCAGGCACCCGTGGCAGAGCTGCTTCCTCACAGGGAGGAAAACTGCAAATACCATCAACTAATGACAATGAGTGAAAAAAGAGAATTTACCTATTCTGCATGCTGAAGAAGGTCAATTAGCGGATCTATTGAAGGCACAGCCATGCACAGTGGCTAGGTTGTGGTACTCAACGTTATTAAAACCACTTTATTTAATAGAAGTAAAGTCAAGAAGCCTGGCGGTTAAAGCTTAGATGGCACAGATGGGTTCATTCTTACCATGGGTGTTTGTGAGCTCTTTATCAAAAACCTGAAGGATCCCTACTGGTAGGATGAAAAGGGTAAAAAGCCTCTTTTACTGTTTCTTGATGGGCTGATATCCTATGTGTCAGAGAATGCCCTTCTAGGGCTGAAGCATGAGCTTAGAGCTTGAGCTGACATTGGGCAAAGAAAACATGGAAAGATACAGATTTGACAAATAAAATCTCCTTTGGCAGCAATTTCAGAACTTTATGCCCAGACCATGTTCACCTGGTCTTTCTCAGTGTTTTCTGGGAAATAAGGATATGATGGTTTTAGATAAATTTGTCTTGGTGTTTAGAAAAAGCCCCAATGGCGAACCCAGCTCCTCACCCTGCAATGGCAGGCAGAACCAAACCCTGTAGCAATGGCAGAGAATGAGCCACATGTCTGGGTTTTTTTTTTGTTTGTTTGGCTGGGGTTTTTGTTTGTTTTTTTTAAACCAAAACAGGATGATTTCCAGCCGATTACTTTGAATCTGAAGGATGAGTAATCACACGGTCATGGGGATGATGAGGTTACAGTTATTAAAAGAAAGCCTTAAAACTTGTCAAGCATCGTGTTCAAAGCTCACATGAGGGCAGGACCCATGAAACGGGGACCTTTTCATGGGCTGAAACGTTGCTCAGTGAAACCTCAGACTAGATAGCTTCATTGTATAAGCATTGGGTTTTAAAAATAGCTCTATTGGAAATGTTCATATCCATTGTGGATATGAACAACTGCAGTGGAGAAGGTCAGGAGAGAAAATCCAGGGTGTGTTTTGGAAATGGGAGCCTGCATGGGAAGGATTTTCTGCTCCTTGTTTTTGGGATAGCTCTATAGGAGAGGAAAAGAAACCTTCACTTCTCCAAGAGGAGGTGGAGTGGAAACAGACCCTGAGTCAAAGCTGAAGAGGCTACAAAGTGGTCAGGGTGTGGGCAGCAGCAGTGGGAAGAGTGAGTAGGCAACCCAGGAGCTGCTGCCAAGGTGAGTAACTCCGAGCTGGGCTGACACCTTACTGTTTTGTCCCGTAAAGGAGGGTGGCCCTTGAAGAGGCTGGTGTGAATGATGAGGAGCTTTTTGGTGGGATCCAGCTGTTGTCTGTCCCAAGAAAAATTCATAGGCATCTGGCTGTGATGCTTCTCCCACAGCCTCCTCCCTCCAACTTTATTTTACCTCCCTTGTAAGATAAAAACCCGTCAGCATTATTAGCTCCATTTCAAAGATGCCATCAACCACAACCAAAGCAATGGCTTGGCCAGCAAGGTGTTAAAGTCTGTCCTGGAAACTCTCTGAGAGGAAGGGAGCTGGCCAGAGGCAGGTTTGGGTCCCTGCCATCTGCTGCAGAGCAGCCTTGGCCATCTCTTGGCCACCCTCCCTGCCACCACCCTGGCTGGGGGACATTTGTGTCTTGGGTTGTCCCCTCACTCTCTTGGGATTTCTGTGACCTGTGGTATGAGCAGTGCTAGGATGCTCATCTATACATCCCAGCTTGCTCTCCTTGGCTCTGGTAACATCTGCCTCCATCCTATGCCATCACAAGGGGGTTTTACTGGCACCTTCAGAGCACTTTGTGTCGTTGCACCCAGAAATCCTTCCTGTTCCTACCATGGCTGGCCCATGTCCCAGCTCCAGGAGGAAACCCAAGCCATAAGGGATGTCCCCACACTCACAGGTTTTCCCTTTGCACTCACTTTCTACCAGTGCTGGAAGCAGCTTTGAGCAATGTCACAGCAGAGAATGTCTCCTTCAGGACAGCAGTGACATGGACTTGTCCTGGAAGAAGGGAGGGCTGAGCAGAGGAGGCAGCCTGGAGCAGGCTATGAGCTGGCTGGGGAGTCCCCAGCAGCCCTGGCCTGTCTGCCATGGCTCCCAGAGGGCTGGGGGACCATGGAAAGGCTGTCAGCAGCACTGCCAAGCAGGAAATGGGAACATGACCTCAGCCTGAGACCAAAACTCCCCTTCACTTGGAAGTCTGGCCGCTTCTGCAGCAAGGCTGCTTGCTGGTGTGGCTGCCATCTCAGCTCCACTCGTGGTGGCTCCAGGGAGCTTGTGATGCAGGAGGCTCACCAGCAGTGCTGTGTTGACCAGCCTGAGCTGTTCTTCTTGATAGTCTCCCTCACAAGAGACTTTTGGGCGAGTTAAAAGCAGAAACCACCAGGACTGGCCAAGCTGTGGGTAGGAGATGGTTGCTCAGCAGCCTTTGGGCATATCCTTGCCCAGGGGTTTTAGACATTTTCATCCTCACAACTTAGTATATTTGCTGCTTTGGTTGTCATCTTTAGCACTCTGAACGTGCTCGTTCAGCAATTGTCAGAAGTCAATTTGGGCTTCTCTGTGGCTTTCGGAGGTGCTGAGGCATTGACAAAAGTTTTGCTGTCAGATCTGTGGGGCTGGGGGGAGAAGAGGAGGAGAGCTGGTGCCAGACTGACTTCAGAAGGTGGACTCGTTGAGTGAAAGCAGCTCCAGGCTGTCAGGAGCCACTGGGTTTATTTGCCTCACCAAATTAATTGTGGATCAGGCACTTCACATTCACGTGGACCGTGAGCTCTGGACGTTTCCAAGCAAACTGCAATGGCATCTGTACACGTGTCTATGTCCACTTGGTGGCACTGCGTCTGCCTTGGGTCCTGCAGGTGAGGCACCTGACCTGCTTTTGGAAGATGCTTTCAGATCCTCAGATTAGGTTATGCTACAGGGAGTGACCTGGTGTTAGTTGTAGTTGGTGATGCTCTGGGTACCTGAGCTGTGTGGCTGCAGCCAGGCTCTTCATCATGCTGCATGGCAGGAGGAGAAATGAGCATGAACTGAAATAACAGAGGTTCTGGCTGGATGTGAAGAGAAACTTTTTCCCTGTGCTGACAGTCAAGCATTGGAATAGGTGGTGCAGGCTCCATCCTTGAGCCTTTCAAAACCAAAGCCCCAAGCAACCTACTCTGATCTCAGCTGTCTGTGTTTCAAGCAGGTGGTTGAACTAGATCTCCAGAAGTCCCTCCCAACTTGAATTGTGCTGTGATCCTATAACAACTCTTCCCGCCATAGTAGGAACTTTGCTGCTTATGCTCTCACATCTCAACACATCTGCTGGCAGCAGCTGGCAAGTCCTTCTCCCACCCACCTCATTGGCCATCAGGGTGTCCAGATCCTGGCTTTCTCAGTGTGTCTCTCTCAGCAGACTCTGAGCATTATACAATCTGTTTCACGTTGCCTGTTTGTGCTGCCGACATGTTCACTGATGAATCAGCACCAGCCTTGGCAGGAAGGCTGGGAGCTGAGGTCATAGCTTGGTGGATGGAAAGATTTGCTAGCACAGTTGTTCATTTCTGTGTGTTTTCTGAGCAATTTTGAATAGAAAGGCAGGTATCCACTTTCCCCTGCAGACCTGCCTAGCCTGGTGGCGCAGCTGCTTTGCTAAGTCTGGAGAGAGCTCTCTGGCTGTTCAGGTAGATCCTGTCCAGGAAGGGGACAACACAGTTGCTGTCACAAAGCTTTAAAACATACCGGTCTTCCTTCTGTAGCCTAATCCAGCCTCCCAGTATTTCCTATCCCAGGATGGCAGCACTTGGGTGGGCTTCACATTCTTATTAATAAGCAAGCAGGTATTGATTCAAGCTATTGAACTGATGGAGAAAGTACCTTGGCCCTGGGTGGATTATAACATCCCTTAAATGCTCTTTATTTCTCACAGAAATCTGTTTATCCCCAAGTGGATCTTGCTCTGCTGTTGAATAAGGTCCTTCTGCACTGAAAAGCAGAATTATATTGCACTGTTGCTCCTGGCAAATACCTCTGATTGCAGTTCATTCATCCTATAACCTGCCCTTGGATGCATACAGTGTCTCATTACACAGCAGGACATACAAAATCTGGATCTTCACTGACCTACTCTGAGGTTTTACCACCCTTCTTCAAGGCCTGCCAAAGCCAGGGTCTGTCCTTGTGCCTTCAGAGTTGTGTTAGACTTTGGTGGAGCCAAGCATGTAGATTTGCCAGTGGGACTTCCCTGAAGGCATGAATTCATCTCACCTACCTTTAGATGTCTTCACCTGAGCGTCACTTCAAGTCAATAGAGGGGAACAGCTTTTCTAGGGCATGAGTCATTTGGGCTATTTTGGAGATGAACTGTACCTGCTCTGCCCAGGGATTTCACATGTTGTTTTTCACTTGTGTGACTGATACGGTGCCCATGGAAAGTTGCCCTCCTAGGTCGGTTCAGTTGTTTTTTCTATCAGCCAGCCTATGGGAAGCTGCTAGATTCAGATGAATGTTTTCCTTTTCTAACTGGCTTAATGAGAAAGTCACAACTGCCCAGGTCAGGTTAAGAAGCTGCCATTTCTTTTTTAGCAGTTGCTGCCAGGTTTAAGTAAACTTGGATGATTCCTGTGCCCAGGCAGGCTCTGAGGAGCTTTAATATGAGGTGCAGCTGTCTTTTTTGTGCCCTCCTAGTCAAAGATCTGCTTTATACACCTCAAAGGTTTGGAGAGGAAAAGCTACTTGCAGAGACCTGTGAGCCACCCAAACCCCCTCTCTGCTGGGGAACCCTCTGGCCCCAGCCTTGCGGCAGGGGCCAGGGGAGTTGGGAAGGGCAGGACCCCAAAAGCTGATACCCTGAACCCTTTCCAGCTGGCTTTAACCCTTGGGCAAGTTCATGCTTAAACCTTTAGAACGCAGGATGCTTGGGTGGTCTCCAAACCCACCCTGAGGGTAGAAGAGGAGAACACATTTTTTGCTGTAGGTGCAAGACAGGCTGGCAGTGTGGACCCAGGGTGGACTCTGGACCGGTGGTCAAGGAGGTTGTGCCGTAACTGGGGGGTTACAGCCTCTGATGCCAGTGTGCCCAGCAGCTCAGAGCACTGCCCGGAGCACGTCAGAGGCTTTTGTTCATTCTCCTGGTGTTTAGGAAAACACGGTTTTGCTGGCTATTATTTCTTTATCTGGATACAAACCCTCTGGACGTTTTAAAGGGAAATAATTTCCAGTCACTCAGGTGGTGACATTTGCAAACTGCCATAAACTTACGACGATCCCTTTCTGTGAAAAAGGCAAGGAAAAGCACATAGGGGTCAACATATATGTACAATGGGCTTTCATGTGACTGCCACATCGGAGTTGCTTTTAAGGCTATGTTAAAAAGGCAGAAGTTTATAGAAACTCCTGTATAAGTTGGGCTGTGCCTTGCTGAAATTGGAGGTGCTGCGGATTTGGCACCCGGCTGTAAGGGAAACGATGAAGCCACAGAGTTACTGCATGTGCTCCTGCAGTCGGGAGAGGGCGTGCAGCGTGGGGCCAAGGGCAGGGTTTGCTACAGAAACATTTAGTCAACTGTTTCGAAAGCTAAATTCGGAGCTGCTCCGGCTCCTTCCCCAGCCCATTGTTGTGGTTTTACAATCACATTTTCCTGTTTTTAAAACAAATGTTTTTCTCTCCCCTGGGGCTGTATGAAAGCCCCACAAGAGCAGCGAGGGAAGGTGGCCACAGAGCTGTGCTGGGCCTGGGGACTGCAGATCTGGAGCTAACCCACCCGCAGGCATTGCCCCTTCCCTCCAGTTGCTCTTCGCTTAGCGCAATGTGTGGTAGCACTAACAACAGCGGGAGGCTGAAACAGGCAGGCAGAAGTGTGATTTTTTAATAATTTTTTTTTTAAAGTCGATGGTTCCTCTTTGCTGTGGTTTCATGCTCCGCAGCAGGATGGTGAAGGTATTTTTGTAGGTCTTATTCAAGGAGTGTCTATTTAAAACAAACTTTAGGGCTGCCAAGCAAATGTCATTGTTCAGTTAAAAGCACAGGCAGAGAGGATGGGGCTTGTGGGAAAATGGGTCTGCTGGTGGCAGCCCCTTGAGGGTTTCTGCCAATTTGGCTGTCTGGCAGGTGCTATGAGGTCTCTGATAGTCCTTGGACCCCAATGCCCAGCTGAATCCATACAGAGGATGGACCCTCCACAGCGTATGCGGTGGCAGTGCAAGACAAGGGCCTGCGGAGGAGAGAAACTATTTATTATACAAGTTCCTGTATGCAGAGTGTTTGCACGCTCCCAATGTTTTGCAATTAAATATGAATAGTTTTACATTTACTGAATTAAAGTCAAGGAGTTTAAATGCTGAGCAGTAGCTGATGCCGAGCTGATTCAGCCATGCCCAGCATTTCCAGGCAGGATGCAACTTTGGGCCAAAGCTGCACCAGGAGTGGCCTACCGCCTGCCCAGTGTAGCCAGGACCTGCTCAGCCCCTGCTCTGGCCCCGTTTCCCTTCACTTGTACAGCTGAGGCCCTGAAATATGAAACACAAACCCTTCAGTGCCCAGGACACATCCTGAAGACCCGACCGATTGCCCACCACTCGGTGCGTTTTACCCAAAGCACCGCTTGGCGCTTCCTTCCCAGCCCAGCCATGCATTGCCCAATGCATAAGTTGCTGCTCTCATATTGTACATCAGCAAATAAAAAAAGGCATCAAACACTCTTGTGGCCAAGTCAGCAACTTGCCCACCTGCTTGCTGGGTCAGCCAGTCCTACTGCTGCTGGCAGGCTCAGCAGGTTGGCCTCAAACCATTCCAAGCATCCCAAATTTAGTCCCCAGCAGAGAAGAAAAGGCAGAATAGGGGGAAAGGAGAAAGTCTGTGATAGAAAGGTAGGGATAGAGAGGAATGCTATAATCCCTGCTTGTTGCAGCAAGCAGGCTCCCCGCTGCATTTGCAGCCACAGGCTGCTTTGGTCAAGCCATTTGCCGAGGGATGCCGGGTAGCACCATGTCAGGCAGCACTCTGTGGTGTCACCAGCACAAGGCTGGAGTTGAGGCCAGAAAGAGGGAGGTTTTTGTATAGGATCTGAGGAAACAGAACAGGATTTCCTTCCAATTGCATCTCCAGACCTGCCAGTGCCAAGACGTGCTGCCTTGGGTGCTGTGTTAGCTGTGGCCCCACTCTGGTGTGGTGAAGCTTGTGCAGATGTGGGGAGCAGAGGCAGCTTCATCTCCCCCACCACTCACCCAGTGAGGTGGGTAATGTCCCTGCCTTGGTCTGTAGGTGGAAGATAAGGGCATGCTTGGAGCAGATGCCATGTGCTAGAGCATTAACAGGACATCTGCAGCTACTGAGTGAGAGCAAACAGTAATTTTCAGCATCTTATGATAGGCTAAAGCATCCTACTGCCAGACTGAGTTCCAGCTGCAGCCCAGGGAGGCCAAAATACATCCAAAGCAAGCACAACCCCATTTTCTCCCGGAAAGCAGGATAAACCTTTTTTTTTTTTTTTTTTTTTTTTTTCCATATTTTGTGAGGTCTGTAAGTGACCTGGGAGGTCCAGGCCATGCGCAGCCCAGGACCAGACCTAACAAGAGCAGAGCTTTGTGGTTGCAGGGCAGGCAGGTGGACAAGCTGTGTGTTTGGGATGGAGAGTGTGTGGATGGAGGGAGGAGGATGCAAATCAGCACAAAGCCAGGGTGGAGGGTGCTGGGCTGCCACTGAGGCTGTGGGTCCCACCTGCAGCTCTGTGCACTCCCCTCTCATGTTCATGCAGCCCTTGTTTTGCTCAGGTAATTATGGAGCCAGGGGATGCAGTCAGTCCTGGCGGGGGACTGCTGGCTGCTGTTCCCAAATTTTACCAAGTTTTTCCCTGTGATCAGCAGGACCCCTATGCTTGAACACAGCCCTCCTGATGCCAGCAACAGCCAGGTGTTCACCCAATCACCTCTACACACCACAGTGGACATACCAGGCAGCTTTCTCTTCCCAGGGCTCCAGTTAGGACAGCCCCATGTCAGGAGAAATTTGGCTGCAGCCCAGGTTCCCAGTGTGGCTCCATAAAGCAGGGCGGGCCAGGCAGCTGTGCGCACGTCAGAGGATGCTCTCCTCCAGGGAGCGTTGCTCTTGCCTGATCGAAACCACAGTCACTCCTCACCTGCTGCAGCCACCACCTGTGTGGCCTCTTGCTGTTCCAGACTCCTGCTTACGGTGGGCAAAGAGGCTGCAGGCAGCAGATGTGGAAAGGGGAGTGCAGTGGTTCTGAGCTCAGGCAGGCAGGAGGCAGTGGCTGGGGGTCTCTGAGATGCCCCTGGATGGGGGATGGAGGCTGAGAGAGCTGCTGAGCATAGGGCTGCCCGTTCCCCCCATGCACAGGTCTTCCCCAGGCATATGCCCAGCCTTGCGGCTCCTGCCATTTAGGAGGTCAAGAGTGAACCCCCAGCCCTAGAGACATTTCCAGCCTTACATTCATGTTCTCCAGCTCTCTGGCTTGCTGCATGACTTGAGAGCATGGTGTGATGGGTGGGAACTGAAGAAGCACACCTGGCTGCTCAGCAAAGGCTTTGGTAGGGAACCACTACTGTTGCCCACCATCCTTTCCCTCCCAAGCAGACCAAGACCTTCTCCTGGCTCTCCTCCATCCCAAGCGTTGAGGCTGAGCCTGCATGGGGATGCTGCAGGAATCCTCCCTGCTTGCCATGAGCCAGCTGCAGGGGAGCTCAGATGAGCCCAGGCAGCCTTGAGTGCCTTTGTCTCCTTCGCTGGCACTCTGAGGGCTGCACAACTTGTGGGGGTGAAGCACATTCATCTCTGCGGATCAAAATAGCACACTTCTTCCACAACCAGCAGCGGGTTCTGCACATGTCCCCCTGCCTGGCCACAGCAGAGCCCCAGCTTTGCTAGCAATGGTGTGTAAGGGAGGAGAGACCCAAGAAAGGGAAGCAGTGCCTTGCTTTCCAGGCTAAAAATACTGCCTGTGCTTCCAAAATTATCTTGGTTGAATGATCTCGATTGACCCCATGCTCCAAGGCTGCCGGCTGGCTCAAGTTCCTATTAATTACAGTTTCAGCTCTGGCCACCTGGATGGAGGAAGGTCTTGGTGGGATCTTTTTGCTGTTGGAGGTGGATTTTGCTCTTTGTGTGCAGGTAATTTTTGCATGGGGTCGTAAGAGGAGGAGCCAGGGTGGTTCTTTTCAAAACATGAATGTGGAAAAAAATCACAAATTTCAAAGCTGAATACAGAGACCAGAAAAACTCCAGTTTTCCAGCCCACCCCAAATCTGACCTGTTATTTGAGCTGTTATTTTGTAAGAGAAAAACAGCAGCTTTCTCCAGGATGCCCTGAGGTAGATTCCCATGGGTTATGCTGGAATGGGGAGCAATGTGCAGGAATGAAGGCGCTGGCTGAGGTCTGGAGGACCAGCCCCCAGCTTGCCCTTCCCAATGTGTTTGAGCCTTTTTGAAGGATGAATTTAAATGAATCTAGGGCAATGAACAGGAGAAAGAGCAAGATGGGGAGGATGAAACCCTTTTTCCTGCTGCTGCCCAACATAAACCATAGAGAATGGTCCCCACTAATCACACTTTTGGCTGGTTCCACTGAGTAGGTGAGGACAGAGTGGGCTTGAAGTGTGGACCCCCTGGCCGGGCAGGTGGTGCTCGGGCAAGCCCTCGCAGCCCTGGGAGCCCCCTTGGTGCTCAGCAGTGGGTTCAAGGCAGCTCACCTATCCCATATTTCTGGTTTCCCATTGCTCATGCATCCAGAGAGGCTTTGCAACTCATTGTGTCATTCTTGTCACCGCTTTGCTTTGTGGCATGGTCCTCACGCGGTCCCAAAGCACAGCCCATGCTGGGGCATATGTAGACCCCCTTCCCAGCAGGGGTCTGAGCCTCCAAGCAGCCCCCAGCACGTGCTGGCTTCTCTGCCAGCCTGGGAAATGGCCAGTGCTTTTGCAGCTCATGAAATCAAGGATGTCAGTGCTTCCCCCACCAGTCAGCTTCTTCTACGGCACCGATGCTGAGGTTTCCCTATTATCTCCCCCAGCTTGAGTTTGGGACTCATTTACAACCACCTTTAATGTCCAGCACTTCTGTTCCAGTGTTATTTTCCAAAGTGGAGAGGCACTAAGTGTAACCTCTGTAATTATGAGTTATTAAAAAAGCTCTTGTCCCTTCCCTCTATCCTGGCTATAGACTGAACTGCTATCAGTCCATAGGTGTTGTCTGAGGGTCATGCATGTCCTCAGACGAGCTTTTGCCAAGCATTTTCAAAATGAAACTGCGGATCAATGAGGTTTTGAGAGTTTGGAAATGAAAGGCCAATCTGGAAGAAAACTGGCATAAATAAAAGGGTAGGAGAAAGCCCCAAAGGTGAGAGGCACCAGGAGTGGCTGCAGTTTGAAGCTTCACGGAGTGCTGAAAATAAACTGCTTGGCAACTGGGGCTTACAACTGCGTGTCAGCCTGTGTGCATGCATGCATGCATGCATGCTTGATGTGTAACTTCCTATATTTGATCTGGTATCCTAAGAGTGAGCAAAATAGCTCAGCAAAAACACAGCCACTGCCTACCGGTGTTTCAATGTTTATCTTGCTACATACGCACTGATTGACCTCTGAAGACACAGGGTGCTGCAGCTGAGCAGCTGCTCCTCCAGGTCTCGCTCTGGGATGAGGCAGAACTTTGCTCTGCATCTGAAGTGATTTCTTCTTTGGAAAAGAGAAGTGTAATTCAGTGGTCAGAGAATCCCCACACTTTGGATTTCCTGGAAATGCAGCTGTTCTCTTACAGAAGAGCTGTGGCCAAATAACTGCCATCACAGGCTGTTCACCCCATGGTTAGCAAGGAAATCTTGGGTGATACTGCTGTGTCTCTGAATGGGTTTTGAAGCCCCTGAGCACCAGCTCATTTGCTCTGAATTTGTCTCATTTTCTTTGAGGTGCTAGGTCCCCACCATGTCCTGCATGGGGATGCTCCCACTGTCCTGCCCTCAGCTCATTCCTTCCCATCCCATTGTGTCTGGCTGCAACGAGAACTGCCCCCACCCAGCCCCAATACCCCCAAGAGGGCCTGTGGGTGAGCTGCTGCAGCAGGATGATGGGAGAGCCCCGACAGCAGCACGAGTCACTGGGAAACATGCAGGAGAAAGGCTTGTCTTAAGCCTGCAATTTTACGCTATTTAGGAGTTTTACTTAGGGCTATGCAGAAGTGCCTATGCAGTTAGGTTTGCAAAGCTCTCCTCAGGTTAGGGCCTTCTGCCAGCATATTTACTGCCCCTTTTCTCAGCAGTTTGGTGGCTTGGATAGGGTGGCTTGGCTTCCCAGGATGGGGAAGGGGGGACGGGGGGACGGGACGGGACGGGACTCAGGGTCAAATTTGGCTTCTAGCAACAAGGATTTGAATTGTATTTTCCCACTTGCCCAGGGTCCCTCTAACCACTCAGCTGAGGGATTACTGGAACAAGCTGCTCACGATCCCTCCTGTTGAAGCAGGTCTGCTCTATATAATAACTTATGTATTGAGTATGAGACAATTTGGGTCCCTTCTCCTGGAGATGAGGGTGCTCCCATGGGTGAGTAACCTGAGGTTTGGGTCTTGCTCTACCAGTTACTGTATTTGCAGTACAGCTGCTGAGATGCTCAGGGTCAAGAATAAGCAGGCTAGAGGGAGAGGTGAGGGGAGCTACTGTGTTTTAGGATGCGGAAGAGGAGATGAAGGAGAGGTCTAACCACAGCTTACTACAACCTGAGGGCAAGTACAAGATGGCAGAGTCAGCCTATTCCCAGTGGTGCCGCATGTTACAACAAAAGGCATCTGGGACTGTCTGTGGCTGGCTGGCACAGGCTAGACAAGTGGAGGTGTTTCACAGCCCTGGTGTGGGCATGCAGAGAGGTGGAACATCTCCATCCTCGGAGACAACCAGCCTGAGTGAAGCAAATCCATGACCACCCTGCTGTGGTGGTGGTGAGGGTTCTGCTCTGAGCAGGAAGCTGGAGTGGAGCTTCCAGAAGTCCCTTCCCACCAGCACTCCAACTCCCGAGGCATCCGCCTGTCCCAGGGTTGCTGTAGAACTGTTGTTTCGAAAAGAAAACATCACCCAGTCCCAATGGGATGTAGGAATGGGAGGTACTGAGCCTGACCAGAGTGTCAAAAAGCCAGGATGCTACATGCTGGATGATTGAAAGACAACCTAAATATTCATGTGGATTTTAAAGCACCTGAAAATACTGCTCTGAAAAGGAATGTTTAACTCAACCTCAATTAAAGAGCTGCTACGCTCCTTAGGTTTAAGGCAGACTGCGATCTGTGTAATATTCTGGATTAATAGCATTTAGTTTTCAAAGAGAATACACTTAAGACTAATATAAATAGCAGTAGAAAAGGATGGAAACCTTCATGTCTCTTTCCTGCTTGCACATCCCATATCTTTCTGGAGCCACTCTTATTTTTACCAGCTGGATGTATCAAATCCAACTGATGTGGCCACTTGAAAGGACTTGTCACTGGTGACCGAGTCCCAACGGCAGGAAACGGCACCAATCTCGCAGAGATGGCTCTGCGTTTTCAGCTTTGGGTCCTCTGTGCTGCCATACAGCTCTCACTGCAGGCTTTGCTGGATTTCAGATTATGTAAGTAAATCTGTGGTGGAAGAGTCTTTTCCAAAACTTAATTAAGCAAATAAGTGTGGGCTCAGGGTCCAGCTGCGAGAAATTTTAAATGTGTAATTCCTGGTTTGTCCTTTTTAAATGTGTCTGTGAATTGTACTGGACTCTCTTTAGCAAAGAGCATCACCCTGCCTGAGGTGGCAAGGTTTGGGAAGCAAGGTAAAAAGCTGTAGTAACAGCAGAGCTTCTTACCAAAGAGCTGTTGCTGCAACAGGTGAGTTTCTTAAGTTCCTGCATGCAACCAGCCTGAGCCTTACATTTTCTGTGGCTGGGATATATAAGCTGTAGCAAAGTTTCTCTGTGGCTCACTGATCTCAGTAAGATTGGTTTGGTAAGACTGAAGACAGTATGGTTGGCAAGGAGGAGCCTTTGAACCCCCCAGGGGTTAAATTCAGCGAGCACCTTACTGTGTGACTTTTCTATGGAGTTAAAAAATGTTAAGATAGAACTGAAATAGTCTCCATTTGAAGGAAGAATGTAAACCAAACATGGCATCACGTGTCCAAGCAGAACACAGCTCAGACAGAGCACTGCTCCAAAGGCAGCAGCCCCAGCAGCTAAAGCTGCCACTTGCAAATGCTTTTAGGTACTTTGATGGTGGGTTTTATGTCCCATCGAGCTATCGCTGGGACTCTGCACTGCTGTGCCTTGTAGTGTGTATGATGCTTTTCTGTTTGGCCTGCATCAGCTTGCCACCTCATGCATGTGTGTGCACCAGGCACTGCAGGACGAGCACTGGGAAGCCTGTGCGTGTATGCATGGCTGTGGGAACACACAGCAGCTGAGAACCACAGAGCATCCCACAGAGCCACGACGAGTGGCAGTGGCCAGGCACCACAGAGCATCCCATAGTGCCATGATGAGCAGCAGCACCTGGCTTAGGCCCAAGGCTGAGGGGCTCTGCATGCCCATAAGGACAGTTCAAGGAGCCCTGTTTTAGCTCAAGGAGCCCCATTTTGGCTCAGGTGGGTGAATTCCGGTTCTCCCTGAAGTGCAGGAGTCCCAGGCTGGTCCCAGGTGCAGGATCCCAGGTTAGAATCATTCAGGTTGGAAAAGACCTTTAAGACCATCGAGTCCAGCCGTTAACCCAGGACTGCCAGGTCCACCACTAAACCACGTTGCTCAGTGCCAGATCCACGCGTTTTTTGAACACTTCCAGGGATGGTGACTCCACCACCTCCGCAGGCAGCCTGTTCCAAGGCTCGACCACCTTTTTAGTGCAGAATTTTTTTCCTAACGGCCAACCTAAACCTCCCTTGGCGCAACTTGGGCTTGGTCCAAGTGCTTGAACCCCCCCGGCCAGTCCTAAATCTTTGAACGCAGGCGAGCGCCCGCGCTCCACTTCGCAGCTGCACGGTCCTGGGGAGGATGCCGGCGGCGGGCGCGGCTCGGCCGGGCCCGGCCCGGCGGCGGCGGCGCCATTGGCCGCGGGGCGGCACCGCCCGCAGACAACGCACCGTGGGCCGGGCCGCGCCGGGCCGTGCTGCTCCTCCCCGCCCGGTTCCGGGGCGGTGGCGGCGGGGCAGGTGGAGTAGAGCCGGCAACGGAGCCCCGTGCCCGCCGCCCAGCCCATGGAGCCCCGCGCCTCGCCGCCCTGCGCGGCCCGGCCGGGGGCCGCCCCCCGCTCCGCCGCCGCCTGAGCCCGCGGACGCGCCGGCCTCGCCTTTGTACCCGCCGCAGGCCTCAGCCCGGCCCAGCCCAAGGTAGGCACCGGCCAGGCGGGGATGTTTCCGCCGCGGCGGGCGCGGGTCCGTCACCGGGGCGGGGCGGAGGCCTCTCCGGGGCCGAGACCCCGTCCCCATGCGGGAGAGGCCTCCCCTGGGCGAGGCCTGGCCCCGTTTCCCTCACAGCCCCGCGGGGCGATGCCTGCCCCTGGCCAGGCCCCCTGAAGGGCCGTGCTTGCCCACCGCCCCAGGCCTTTCACCCCTGGGGGCTGGCAGGCTTCTTGGAAGGGGTGCCGTGAAGCCGGGCCCTGTGTTGCGCTGGGGTTGATGAGCCCCCCTCCACAGCGGGGAGCTGCCCGGTGTGAATCCAAGGGGTCTCACTCCTTGGGGGTGTTGGACCCCTGCGGTGACCGCCTCAGGGTCTGCAGCCTCCAGCCACGGCTGGGCTGGGGGTGGTGCAGCACCCGGTGTCACAGGAGGGTTGCTGGCGGTGCTGTCACCCCTGGTGTTGGAGTGCGTCTGGCGTGCCAGGCTCCGGGCAAGGAAGCATCGGACAGCCCAGCACACAGATGACCCTGGCAGCCATGGAGAGCCTGGGTCAGTGCCTGGGGATGCATCGGGTGATTGTGCCTTCAAGAGCAGTTGATCCATCCCGGTAGGAGACTGTGTCACATGCAAATGCACACGTGTGGCTGCTGGTGTAAGCCTGGACAAGCTGCCAGAGCCAAGGGAGAGTCTTCAGGCTCAGGAGTCCCTGACTCGTTGGTTGAATGAGGTCTGCAGACCTGCGGCCACCTTCCAGATCAGGTGTTTCAGTATGGTAAACCTGAGCCTGTTGTTTGCTGGAACATTTTTGTTCTAATCCTGTTGCCTTTCCCTTCTGAAGGCTAGCTGCCGCTTGCAGGGAGCAAGGCTTCAGGGGCAGAGGAGTGACAGCACTAACAGCTCTGCTGGGTTGTGTCTTCCTTGGGTGTATTTACTGAAATGGTATCTCTCTCTGAATATGTTCTTGACAAAGGATGTAAGTAGCTGTACTGGGAAAAGAGCTGTCGATACCCCAAGTAGCCTCGATCTGTCTGGGGACTGAGCATATGAGCCAATGCAGCCCACAGATCTGTGAATTATCCAAGATTTGCCCTTTGCTGGCAATCCTCAGGCTCCCAAAAAGCAGATCTTCCCACACCTTTTTCCATGGTAAAGGTATTATTCAGGGTTTGGGCACGTTATGAGGCTCTGCTGAGTAACGGGATGTTGGGAGGCTCCTGCAGAGGGGCTGTTGACATGTGCTGGACTTGGCTCGGTGGCAAGTGTGCAGGAGAGACAAGGTGTCACTTGTCATGGGAGAGGTAGGGAAGTGAATGGCTGAGGATTTGGACGGTGCAATAGTTTTTTGCCCAACTGGATGATCTGTAAGTGGTTTCTGCCCTGTGTTCTAGCAGACGGTCAAAGGAGCACAGTCTGGAAGGATGGGGAGGATGGGCCCCACTCTCTGAGGGCCCGGATGCAATGCCTCTGACCAGATGTTTGCAGAGGATTTCAGCCTGGAAATCACAGCCTTTCTCAGGAGATCTCCAGTGCTTCCTGGTTTGCAGTGAGAATCAGAGGATTTCAGCACTTCCTACTCAGCTGCCTGATGTGAGCAGGAAGTGGGAGCATGAAAATGGCAGCAAAAGTGCTTGCAGTGAGGCTGGAAGCTCAGCAGGCATAAGTGCATGGGACGATAATGAAGTTAGATCTGTCCTGAACATGCTTCTAAACCTTTTGGACGTGTCATTTGGCAACAGACAAGTCACAATGTTAGAGCTGCTCTGTGCAAGTGTGTATCTCATCCTGGAACAGCATAGCAGGAGGATGGAGGTGAGTGTAGGTGGGGGCATGTGAGTGTGGTTTTATTCCTGCAGTTTATTAAATGGCTTTGTTGCATCCTACAGGGGCTAGGACAGGAACCTCCCCAGGGCAGGGAGAGACTTATGCTTTGGGTGGGTGCTGGATGCTGTCCAGTGCAGTTCTGATCCGGTAGAGGTATTTCAGTGCAACACAGTGTTATATCTGGTTAGCAAAGTGTTAAACTTCATGTCCTCCTGAGATTTCTGGCTCTGGATTTGTGTTGTGCCTCTGGCAGAGATGGGGAATTCAGGCCTGCGGTGGCTGGAGCATGGCTGTCCCAACTGTGGCCCTGGTTTCTGTGTTCACACTTCAGTGGGCTGTGGATTGGAGTAAAAACCCCGGTTATATCTGGTGCTAGGAGTGGAGGGTGGCTGCTTCAAGTCTTTTGAGGTGGCTCTAGGGGTGTGAGTGGCCACACCAATGGCTTTGGGATACATGGCTTAAGCCAAACAGTTCTTCCACCATGGGGCACTGGGGTAGGAACAACTCTTGGGAAGCTGAAAGCCAATGCTGCAAAACCTTAACCATTCAGAAACTGTTGAAAGAAAAATGAGATTTGAAAATGTCAGTAGTAAGGAGATGTTGTATATTTGGAGTCTGTGGCTCAGATTTTCAGGCTTTTTCCTGTTCGCAATGGTATACGTGCTTTTTAAGAGGGTCTGGGAAATCCTGTGATCATTTATTTAACAGCTGGGACTTTGGGGAGGGAAAAAACCCAAATGCATGTGTTGGCAATACTCCAAAACAAGGCAGCTCCTTCTGCCCTGTTGCCTGACTCTCACAGGGGAGGTGTGCGAATCTTCTATTCAATCTCTGGTTCAAACGTCGAGACCTTAGTTTTTCGGATCTGATTTATTACCTTTTGGTTTCCATCCAGCCCTGTAGCTGCTCTCTGCTACAGAGGAACGGAACAGCACAGGATGGGTAGGTGAGTCAGTCCTGCAAGCTACAGAGTGCTTCCCAGTGTCTATGCCTCATTACCTTGCTATGCTCCCTGAAGGCAGGAATGCATCCTTCCCCAGTTCAGGATTTGCTGGCTTCCTATTTGCAGTTTCTTTGCTGACTTTTGTGTCTTTAGTAAAATGGGGAGATGACAGATGGCTGGAGGAGCGTGTCCTGGCCTTGCCAAGTTCAAACAGGCTGGTTGCAGCAGGGTGGGCTGGTGTCAGACTTGAGCAGCTGTCTGTGACCGAGGCTTTGAGAGCCGTGCGTGGTTTGGCTTCTGTCTGGCAAGCCCCGTCTCTCCTCTGCCGCTCTGACTGTCCTAAAAATACTGCAGAAACCCCTGCTGCTTACAGCCTTACGGAATGGCTGTAATGTTTTCCTGCCTTCACTGATGCCTTAGTGTATGTGGTTTGTTTCTGGTCACCCTGCTTCCATCTCTTTGGATGTATATGGGCTGCTCTGCTGAACTGCCTTCCCCGAAGAGCAGGGCTGGGCCTGGAGTATGTTAGGGACAATTTTGTCACTCAGAGAAGGTCTGAGTTGGTACATTTGCTGCATGATGTGATGATCTCATGAGGCTTTCAAGGAGTTGTAGAGTTCAGGAGGTGTTTAGGGGCTGGTGGGATTCAGTGCCAGTTATTAACATTAACTTTTTAGCAGAAAAGCTTGGGTCGTCTTAAGCTGAGCCAAGGAAGTTTAGGGAGAGCAGTGCTGGCTTGCAGAATGTAGGCAAAAGATTTGTTTTCCTTCTCTGCCTTGGAGAGCTCCATCTTCACTTGAAACTGTCTTCCAGATATAGCAGCAGTTGCTAACACTGAATGAATGCATGCTGAATTTAGGCAGCTCTAAGACTGCTCTATGTTGTACAGGATTTAGTCATTTGGGTTTGAGTTTAGCCAGAGCAAGTGAAGCTACTATGATTGGGTGGCATTGTCCTAGCTGTCAAACTATAAATAGCAAACTGAGCCCCAGTGCTTGTTGAACTGACTTTGGAAATTTCCCAGGCTCACCTTGGAGGAGCAATTAGTGCCAAGGCACATCTGCCCTTGGCAGAGTGGGGCTGAAGACAGTGAATGCTCAGCATGATGCAGCAGTACCCGTAAGTGGGTTGATGGGGTGACAGTTGGTGTGAGTGCCATATGTCCCTGTCATTGTGGTCCCTGTTGGGCGATAACTGAGGATGCTGAGGAAGGAGCCTTGAGTCAGTGCTACACTGTTACCCAGAGAGGTCTTGAGCCAGGAGGGAATATCCTAAGTGAGGATCTCCAGAGAGGTCCTGATCCCAAGGAAGGGATGGAGTGAGATAGTGTCTATCTGTTACACTGTGATGCCTTAACATATCCATCATGTGTATCTGTTTGTCCCCCTTATCCTAAAAGTTTAGTCTGTCCATGTTCAAGGCTAAGCATGGTGGATGGTGCTCTCAGCCTGTTGGTGCTGTTGTCAATGTAGAGAATTATGAAGGTGTCTCTGAGGCTAGAGTCTTCCTTGGTATCTGGCTGGCTTGCTTTTTGTACCTCAGCACAGTGGGAAGCCATACCACTCACTCGCAGGTGGATACGTTAGGCTTCATCCTATGAGGTGTTTGTACCAGGAGTAGGAATGCATGCCAGCAGGAGAATTAGCTCTTCCACAGGGTTACATTGCACAGTTGGATCAAAATACCGCTCACATTAGTGCAGAACAAACACTGCTACTGGTCTGGTACACGGTCATGCTTACCCTGCAGCCTCTCTGTGTCGCAGTAAATGACAGCATTGTGCTTCAGGGGGACAGAGGCTTTGTGCTGGAAAGGTGGGTGCTAAAAGTAGAGAAGAGGAGGGTGGAGATACAGTTGGGGGAAGAGCTGGAAACCGAGAGTATCTCACACCGGCTTCCAGAAGAGACTCATTTCTCTTGGTGGAAAATTTTTTACATGTGCAGGGTATCCCTGTCAGCAGTGCCTGCCTGGAGCATCCTCACAGCATTTAACCGGTGAGTGGGAGTCACTGCTAGCCATATGTGGCTCCTAGTTTTTGGCGGTGTTAGCCCACTGTTAGCTGGGCTGTTTGTGCATTGCAGTGTGTAACTCAGGATCAAAAAAGCTATCCCGGTTTACTGTAGCTATCCTAAAGTAATACCACAAAACCAAGACCCAAACCTTAGCTTTTTTTAGAAATTACTCTATCGATGTTATAAGGCATGAAATAAGCAGGTAGGGCTTCCTGATGCATTCGGGTTTCGTGACAAGATTGCTCTCACCCGTACTGATTCAACTGGGTCACGTTAGGTGATCCTGGAGTTTTCATTCATCTGTTCTCCCACCTTCCTCTCCTACTTTGCCTCTTTAATTTCCTTTCTCCACCTTCCCTTTTACTCAAGTACACCCAGTTCTCCCACAACTCCCCCTCTGCAAGGACTGTGGGTAGGTGTTCATGGAAATAAAACAGTAGGTGTCCTGATCTGGTTTGTGTTCTAGTTGTAACTAGAAGGATATCAGCCTGTTACTTGGGTCATTGAGAGCAGTGTGCCCAAGGAGCCTCCGGAGCATCCTGCGGTCCTGCAAGTGTTTTGGAGTTCAAGTCCACAGAGGGTGGGAGCAGGGCACTGGAGCAGCCTCTGGGGAGGAGTGGACTCCCTGATGCTGCAGGAAGGAGTTGGGACCTGGTGCTGGGAACAGTTCTCTGGGGGGTGTTCTTGAGCCTTCATGGAAGGAGAATCTCTTACCCAAGGGAGGGGAGAACAGTGTTGATGCTGTGAGGCTGCTTTTTTAAAAGCCACTGTTGCATAAGAGCAAAGCCTTGGGCAGCACAGAAAACAGTAGAGAACTTCCTAGCAATCATTCAAGACAAAGTGAGCCTTGCTCTCTGAATGTCTTCCTTTATCTGTATTCTGAACTTAAAGGCTTATGTAAATTTTACAGGTTTGCTCAGGGCTTGATGCACTTAAGTTGCAGAGGATGTGTTTCCATCCGTAGCCTGGGGGTGCAACTACCAAGTGAAAATAGTCTCTTCTGTTCCTGCCACAGACTCTTTTCTTCATCTAGCTGCCTTCAGCAATTCTTAAGAGGCCAGTGAAAGCTCCTGCTTTCCAGTATTATCTTCTGCTGGCTGTAGGGTTGGAATATTTACAGCAGAGAGGATATCTCTGAAGTAGAAGTGTGTCCCTGCTCCCTTGACAGCCCAGAGCAGAGGAGGAGCACTGTTCTCTCACTTCCCTTGCCTTGCTCAGTCAGTTTTTGCTGTGTCATTTTTTGCCACCTGTGTGGGCTCACCCTTGGTCCTCTGGCCTCTGACCTTGTCCCAGGACTGAGGCAGGGACCAGCATATGGCTCCTTGCTGTCCCAAAGATGTCAAGGGTGGAGGCTTGACTATTTCTGCAGGCACTACAGAGCATCTCGCAGGAGCCTCTGCTCTTCTTGGGGCTCATCTCCTGGCTTCTGCTGAGCTCAGGATCATGCCTGCCTCCTTCTTTTCCTTCTTCAAAGACTGCACCAACGTGTCGCTGCAGCGGTATAGGGGTCCCCAAGTGACAGTGTGGAGGTGCTGGTGGGCAGACTTGCAGTATGGTCCATTTGCCTTGAAAACTGCTTCCACAGAGGGCACAGTTCTCCATGGCTCAGGGATGCACTGAAGCCTGGTGAACCTACCGGGCACTCCTTGTGTGCCTGCAGTCAGACCCCTTCGTGGCTCTGCTGCTCCCCTCTGTGCTGGGCCTGAGACTGGCTGGTCCTCCTTGTCCATGATGGCACTTCTATCCCCACAGCACAGTCGCAGGACAGAGCTGCCATAAGCTGGAGGTGGCAGTGTCCCAGAAGAGGGGTTCCCCATGCTGAGGGACGTCCCTGCCACAGTGTCAGGGTGGTTGGGTTTTGTCTGAGTCCCTGCAACCATGTGGCTGTCACCTGCTGGCATGGAGCGGGCAGAGAGGACAGCAGCACTGGCTCATGCCACTGTAATAATTGAACTGCAGTGTTAAGCAAATCTGCATCTTGTGATCTTTATTCAGAATGCTCAGCCTCTTTGAAATTGTGATTTAATACAGGCGGTTTGACAGAGGCCTTAATAAGCGGTTGCTGTCTGGATGATGACTGGAATTGGAGGTGCTGTGTTCCCTCAGATGCCCTGTGTAAGTTTTGGAGGGTGTTTTTATCACAGACTAAGCTGGTCAGTTTGGGGAATAAAATTACTTAGCACTGTAGGCTCTGTCAGTCCCTGCTTATGACTTATTCCTGTCCAAAACCCGGTAGAAAATACATTTCTCGGTTTTGAGTAAGCTGGCAGAATATACTGGCCTCACAAGTATTCAAATGCTTATGCTGATGAGATGGACACACTACGAACTAGCAGAGAGCTGCTACAGGGACTGGTACGAGGTGGTGAGCTTGATTTCCAGAAACTGTAGCTTGTGTGTTTATTTTCCCAGTATCTAAGGGCTGAAATCAGATACGCTCCAAGAGTTGCCATTTAAATTTCCTTGCATTAATCTTAATGTTGGTTGCTAACTGAGACCAGATTTTTCCTAAACACATCTGGTGACTGGGCATGATCGCAACCCTTTCTTCTAAGGTTGTGCTACGCTGAAGCACTGCAAGGTTCTCCTTGATGTTAGAAAGGAAAGACAAGGTTTGGGATTTGTGGGTGCTCTGGTTGCTTTGGTCGCCTTGAGGCTTGGCTCAGCCACATGCAAGTGCTTGGTCACAGCAGGATCCCTGGCAGCCCCACTCCATGAAGGTGCTTGAGCAGGCTGAACCAGTGGCAACGTGCTTTGCTTGACATGGGCTGTGTGGCGGAGCTGCAGGCAGCACAGGAGGCAGACTGCTGGGTTTTTGCTGGATCCCAGATGGGGAAAAGCAGTGGCCACACTGGATTGCTGCCCACTGGGGTCCAGCTCTACAGTTCTTGGTGGGCTCAGCTGGTCCTGCGGGATGCTCAGGGTACCACTGGGCTGGTGCTGTGCCCGGGAACAACCTGCTTGGTATCACACTGCTGCAAACAGAGACCACAGCTTGGGTTTTGAGGAGTGAGCTGGCAAAACAGTGTGATGATGGCCTTGGGGATTCATCACAGCATTTACTTTGCCTGAAAGGCATGCACAGTGGCTCTTACCTTGTTACCCAAATCTTTCTCGGTGAGGTGAGAGTTGTTGTGCAGTTTCCTCTTTGTATCCTCTTATGTCACGCTGCTCCGCTGGCCAAGTGTGATCAAAATAGCTGCCAATCCCAGTAGGTTTCACTTCAAGGTCTCTATTCTTAGCTTGCTGGTTAGCTGAGCAAGCTGCATTACTCAGTAGTCATGAGTTCAAGGTCCATAGGGTAAAGACTAGCAAACTTATGCCATGCATTTTTGTTTGTGTTTCATGGCAGCTTTGAAGGAACAGCTTGGGCAGAGCCCTACTCAGCAGCCTCAAGCTTGTGCGCTCAAAAAGAGTGCCACATGTACGTGAGTATGAAAAAGAGTTGCTGGATCTGGTATACATACTCCGGAGGAGGCAGACTGCTCAGGCAATGGGATGACTCAGTACGCAAGAGTCTGTTAAGTGGCCTATTGCATCTGACCTATCTATGAGCAGCCTTATCAGATGTGTCTTACTGCTGCACTGATGACATGTGTGGCAGGAGTGAAGCAGAAGTGCATATGGGATGCGGAGCAGTAGCTTCCTGGGAGCAGAACTAGCTGGATGTTCTCAGAGTGTTGCACCAAGGCTGAAGATATCTGCCACGCTGGTGATGTTCAGCCCATCCTGTGAGTGCCTTTCCCATCACTGGGGGATTTTTTTTCCTTCCTTGCATGGCTGTGAGTCCTCACTAGTCAGGTAGGCTGGCTAAAGGTGTACATGGGAGCATACTTCTGTACGTCACACGGAGAACAGTTCACACACGGGCCTGAACTGAAGCTCTGATCTGCATCTGGTGGACGCAGCCACTACTGAGGCAGGTTAAGTAAGGGCTTTGAAGTTTTGATTGCCTGTACGTAGGGACCCAGCTCGGTGCTTATGTGGGAGTTTTCTGCAGCCTCGTGACTGCAGGAGGGGAACAGACAGCATCAGTCCCAGTTATACCAGCAAACAGAGGACAGGCTCATGTGTTACCTGCTCTGCCTTTTCTGGCTGTTTCATTGGGAACTCACCATTTACCCACCAGCTCTTCCTCAGATCTAATGAATGTGCTGCCTAGATGGGTGCAGAGATGGGTAGTCCTTCAGCAGGACTTAGCTATTTTTGAGTGTGTTTTGGGAGAGATCTTGTTTTCCAGACTTCACTTAAATTGCTTTAACTTTTTCAAACTATTGTTGAAGCTGCCTGATGCCAGCTCTGCTGGGCTTAGATGAGTTTCCACCCAGAAGCGGAGCAGGCACAGCGTGCTGGGGTTAGGGAATGAGCAGGAGCAGTGCCCTGCATCTGAAGGGTTTATGGCACAGGAGAAACAAGTCCATCCTGGGGGCAAAAGGTGCTGGCCATGGCTTTTGCTGTGTGCTGTGGGGTGGTTGAGGCTGTGTATGTGGGGTTGCTGGGGAGTGAGTGTTGTGTACTGTTTGCATCCTGCCTACACTGCGGGTAATGGTCACGTGCAGACAAGGCCTTTGTCCTGTGCCTGACTACTTTTTATAAAATTTATTTTTAGGTGCTCTCTGGCTTCCTCTTCCTCCTGCACTGTGCTGCACTCCCTCTTTCTAACTCCCTCTTCTAGGATTGCTTTTTGAACAATCAGTTCCTCCTTAAACCCATTTTTGCAGGCCTTTGTCTGTGCTTGGGAGCTGGCCCAGTTTAGCATTAGCAGCTGCTGGCTCCTTCTGTGGGTAAGCAAGAATAAATAAAGGTTTACACTGAATGAATCACTTGAGCCTTATCTGTCTTTCAAATTTGGGACAGCTGTACAACTTCTGCATGGAGTCCGCTTGGAGGGCACAGAGGCTCCTTGGTAAAAAAACTTCTCCTGCCAGTGGCCAGGGCTTAATGGGTTTGTGCTGCTGATCCGTGTGCTGCCTCAGTGAATTCTCTGTACCTCGCTGAGCTTTATCCTGTGTTTGGTTACGAAGCACAGCTCTGGAATAACTCCCTTTCCTTGAAGACTTGCTCCACACTGGCTTTACTTAGGCTCCCGTGGAAGTTCAGTTTTCTGGATGCTTTGAGTTGTTTGATCACTGTGTGAAAATGTGGATGCTGGCTGCAGAGCACCGTGGTGGGAACCACATCATGATTGAACTTGTGTAGTAGATAAGCTCTGAAGGCAGATAGTGTATGGTTTGTGGGGAGCAAGCTGTTGGCATCCCCTTGGGCTCTCCACTCAAGCAAAGGGACATGGCGGACTGTCAACACTGCAGGAACCGTGGTGTGGCTTTGCTGGTTTAAGAGGAGGCAGGATTTGTAGATAAGTAGCATTAGTCGGTTTAATAACAGAAATGTGGGAGAAGGGAAAGGAGCAGCACATAAGTCTTGGGCTCATGCCTGAAAAATTTTAGTCTGACACTAAGGTGGGGAGTTGCACTAGGGTTCATATTTTGCTGAGATGAACAGGAGAGTTTTTTCTCCCCTCCTACTGCTATCCTCATATTCTGGCACTCTAGATCAGACGTGGTCTATCCTCTTTCTATGCAGAGAGGCACCCTGTCTTAACGCAAGTCTCACCCACAGATCTGGTGGTATTTAGTGGTTTGGAGGGAGTGCTGGCATGTGATGAGCCTTGCGCACCCTCCTGCAGCCTAGTTCTTCTCCCAGCTCACATCCTCCAGTTGTCAGAGCTCATCAGAAGAAGAAACAAGCTTAGACGCATGATGCAGTGGTGGCAAACTCCTTGTAGTTCCTTGCAATTTCCTTTTTTTTTTTTTTTTTTTTTTTTTTTTTAATACTTCAGAGAATATGTGCCGCAGAGCCTGCTCATGGCCTTGCACCCTCACAGACACTGCAGGGAGGTTTTGGCTCTGCAGCTGGATAAACCATTTGCCTGTTGTGATGTTTGGAGCCATTGTGCTCTTGCTAACTGGAGGTGTTGGTAGAGCTTCCTTCATGTGTTTGTAACCTGCTTTCCCAGCTTATCTCACCCCACGCCAAAGGCCACGTGTTAAGACCAAGAGAGGGACTTGGTGGCTTGGTGGCTTCAGTAAAGTAAACTGAGGACACATTTGCATGACAGAAGTCCGGCCTTTCTGGTGGGCCAGGCTCTGGCAAGTGTAGATGGCTCTATCCTTCTTGTGGTAGCAGGGGCAAACCTTGCTGTTTACTCGGCAAGAAGAATTAGGGGATTAAAGTGGGCCTTGGCTCGTGAGTGCAAGGGGTTTTGGCACTTTGAGTTCTCTACAGAAGATTTCCTAGGCTGTCTTGACTGCTCAGAGCTGGGCTTGTAGTTCCTGCGGAGTGTATTGAGATGTACAGAGGATGCTGAGTTGTCCAAAGGTCTTCTGCTGCCTTATTGGAGACTTCCCTAGGGCTCCCTGGAGCTGGGCTTGCGCTGAAACAGTGATTGCCAAGGCTCTTGGGCTGCTTGTGATTTTAGGACTAAGGTAAGGTCCTGGGTGAGGAACCAAACAGGTGCTCATAACAGTGGTGGCAAAATGAGGTTGTGTTGTGGCAGGAGTTGTTTCCTTAGTTGCACATGAGCTCTTTCCTGCAAACCCCCGATAGATAAACTGCATCACTTCTACAGAGTCTGGAAGCACCTGGTTGTACTTGTGACCTGGCCTGGGAGCTGCAGCAGAGTGGGGAGATGCAAGGCTGCCTATCTTAGGTTGGGAAGAATAACCCAGAGACCCTTTCCACCTTCAATACGGAATTTTGAAAGGGGTCTGCAGGATGCTGAGATGGGACAGCCATGCTATGCATGGTGAGCTTGGCTATTATCTATATCTTTGTCTGGTGTGGAAGTGGCACATCAAGTTTGGTCATTGGCAGGAGGCTCTTCTTCCATGCTTCAATTTCCAGCATAGGATGGGCAGGCCCAGAGACTTGGTGGGAGAGGGGTCTTGAAAGGCAGGTAGGGAGGCAAACCTTGCTACTGTAAACACAAAGACTGGCTCCTGAGACATGGGGAGGTCTTGCTCTGAGCCCAGGGAGCTGCAGCGTGGAGGAGGAGAGCACAAAAGTGGCACCAAGCACATGGTGCTGCAGAAGTGAAAGACAGGCCAGGGGGACACAACAGTGACAACTCCCCAGCCAATGCAGTTTTTTTAAAAAACTGATTTTTTTCAGCCTTTCTGAAAGCTTTCCATGCATTAGGCTGGCTCTGTAACCTGCCCTTCAGGCCCAGGCTGGGGCCAAACCCATGGATCCTTTGCATGAAGGATTTCTGAGGGATACCCCTAGCTAGCTGCTATGAGCCTGTATCGATTACCACTTCACTTCTGGTCTCCCTGCCTGTATCAGGCAGACTCTTGAGTGCCCCAGTGCAGGGATAAGCAAACAGGGCTTGTACAACCCTTACAACCTGCTTTTCTAGTATGACAGACCAAGTCTCAGACACTCAGCCTCTTTAAAGCAAGTGTACTCAGAAAGGGTTTGGCTTTTCTTCCTATAAGTAAGTTTTAAGCCACTAGCTAGACGGTGCAAAAGTCCTTGCTGGATTTGGCCAAACAGCTCATTGCAGAGCCGTTGGAGGTCGTCTTGTGTGGCGGGTCCATCCTTGGCTGTGCACCAGATGCGATGGGCATGCACAGGTGCCGAATCCCCCTTTCCTCATCAGCTGGATGCTCCATAAAGGGAGCAGGAATAATCCACCTGGATTAAATCACAAATCTCTCTCCTTCCATCTTCAAGGCTCTGCCATTGTAAACAGCTGCTTACTGGAGTAGGTAAGTGGAGGCAGCGCACTCCTGCCAAGCCCTCGTGTCCGCAAATGACTAAATCCTGCCTGAAAAGTCGAAGTATGAAAACATTATTTTTTGGTTTTGGCTGAGCCTCATGGATTGTTGGGATCGAGCCATCTTGGCTGCTTGGCGGGATAGCAGAGCCACCCCTCTGGATGCTGGATGGGGCTCTGCCCACCTTACAGCTGGTGGAGGAAGTCTGGTGCTGACGTGTCGGGGGGCAGGCGGTGGCCTGGGGTGCAGGAGGGGGCTGCCTCGGAGCTGCTGCTGCACCAGCAGCGCTTGGACCATCCTTACAGCCCAGGATCAGCTAGCAACACTCTTGCAAAAAGTGTTGTGCCCATCAGCAAAGTCTGTTGGCTGGAGGATGGTGCTGTGGCCGCAAGCCCTTGCAGTTCATAAATAACTGGGGGGGCTGGAGAGCAGGGCCCATGTCTTGTAGAGGAGCTGTCATGCCAGCCCCTGTGCAAACGCAGTACCTTGCTTGTGTTTTCTGGCTTTTAAGCTGGCTTTTCTTTTGTGTGCACTTCCATGGCAGAGGCCTGTATGCAGCTGGGGTTTCTGTGTGCTGCCCTCATTTGCTTGCTGCTCTGACATCCCGTGTTGGGACAGTGGCTGGTTGTCACATGCCTGCAGGCAGCCCTGCCTGCCTGGAGCTGGGTCAGGAGCTTTGTTGAACCGTGTAGTGGGTCTGTCATCCTGTTGCAGCCTGGCTGATTGATTCTGCTGTCGGTTCATAGGGAATAGGTGGATATGAGACTGGAGATACTCATGTTTAATAGGGCACTGGTCTGGGAAAGGAGCGCTCGGAGCAGCTCTGTGCTAGATGCTTTTTGTGCATTTTGATGTCTGTTTAATATACAGTGGAGCAGGAGCCTAAAAGGATGGAGAGCCCAGTCTAACTAGGTGTCCTGGCGTGCTCCTGGGAGTGCAGATCTTGCTGCCTAAAACATCCGACATCTCACCTCTGTGGTATAGGCAGCTGCAAGAGCAGGTGACTGCAAACTCAATGGTGTTGTGTATTGCATTGCTGAAAGATCCCTGGCTCTGGCCCTGGCCCAGCAGAGGCCACTTATTTCTCTGAACAGCGCAGCAGCTTGTGGCCTGCTTGGTTCTGATTGTGTCTGTGCAGTGTTTTGAATGCAAGCAGTGATAGACCAGGCAATTCCTAAGCCCCTGTGCATCCCTGCCCCCTGACTTGTTTCTGCTTCCGATGCTCACATCTCCAGCTCCCCAGGCTTTCCCCAGTGTACCCATCTTCTTCTTTACCCAGAATAGCCCTTGCAAAACTTGGTTTCCCGGCTGGCCAACAAAAATAACATAAAATGGATATCTGCTTTCCTCCTTCATAAGCTACCCTTAGAAGCTTTCTTCCTTCATAAGCTTCTAAGCACCCTTAGAGATGGTGCATAGGTCCAGCTACCTCAGCAAGTGAGACTTGGGACCCACAGGAGCTCAGCAGGAGCCTGGGCTCCTGCTGTCTGGCTAGGGCTGTAGGGACAGAGCTGAGGAGCCTCTGGTATGGGAGGTAAGAAACTGTGATGGGGAGGGGAGGCGGAGTGCTAAAGGAGTGGCAGTGGCAAGGGGGGCAAGGGGATGTCCAACCTCTGCCTCTCAATGAAGAGGCAGGTGATGTGGTGTTTGCTCTGACACAGCCATCTTGCTCATAGCGTGATCTGATGTGACACATAATCGGGGGACGCTTGTGCTTTTTCAAACCTCTTTAACGCAACCAAATTTATAACCAAACTTTGCTTCAGAAGAGATTGGGAGCCATGGTCTCAGTTATCCATTTGCAGCTGGAGACAACAAGGGTGCCTGTGTCTCAAAAGGGCAAGCCTGAAGCTGGACTCTGCCAGCTGGTCAGAAATGGTGGTGGGAATGGACTGGCCCTTTTGAGTCTCTTCTTCCTTGCTTGCTGCACAGGCATGGCTTGCAGGGGCTCAGGCAGCAGACTGTGGGCAGTCTGGCATTGCTACTAGTGGAACTTGCCTTCAAAGCCTGTATCTGCTTGGTCTGGGTCAAGCAGAAGAGCAGCAGGTCTGTGATGCTACACTGGACGCTCATCTGCTCCCAGTGGCTCTTGGTGTCCATTCCCTGCCTCTACAAAAGAACCCACCCACCCCCCTCCAAGGAGCAACTTCCATCACTGCTTGCAGGACCTGACTCTTCTGAAAGACTGCAGTGTCTGGATGGAGATAAGAGTAGAGTTTAAGGCCAAAAATTAGGAGAATTTCCTGCTGCTGGAGATGAAGCCTGGATAATGCTGATTTAGGGCTTTGACTCCCATTTGCAGCCTCCCCAGGCTCCCAGGGGAAGCTGACCTGATTCCCAGCTTGTCATGGCAGCACAATTCCCAAGTACATGGAGCCGCCTGACATGCTGCATCCTTCTGTGGTAGGACAGACCCTGGCAGTCGAGACACCCCTTCTGCGTGGCCAGGCTCAGTGGTGAGACGCTGCTATGCAAGATGTAAACTCCATACTAAAGTTTAGATTACAGCCCTGTGAAAAACATCAGCTCCCCTAAATGGAGCCCAGATGGTGGCGGAAGCTGTGCAACTCATGGAAGCCCAGGGCCAGGAATTGCAGGAACCGTGTGAGCAAAGGGACCCGGGATGTGGGGGAGGAAGAGTAAGGGAGGTAGGGTTACAGCTCATGTAGGCTGCAAGGCAGGCAGTTACTGGTCATTGCTGTCTGCTCCAAGGGTCAATTCCTAAACCAGGCTGGTTAATCCACCTAACCCCCTTAAAAATAAGTTTAAACTACAAATGTCTCCCGAGATGCATCACTGTAAATGCAGCATTTCCAAAGCTGAGGTTTCCCACAGCTTGTGACAGCTGAACTTGCAGGCGTAAGAGGCCAGGGGCTCATGGGCAAATAGAGGAGGCCGGGTAGATCTGAGGCAATGAATACACAAGCTGTGTTCACTCAGGAGCTCTGCCAGAAGAGGAGTTTCCCAGCTTCTGTGTTTTGGCAGGTTCAGAGCTGCTGAGCCCAGGGAGAGGGTCGAGTGTGCGTGGAGAGCCCGGAGACAAAGCCTTGTCTTGAGTAAGATGAGCCCCAACGTGCGCCCCAGCAGCCAGGCAGTTGCATGGGTGAGTGCAAGCTACAGGGAGGCTGACCATGACTCAGTATCCTGGTGTTGTGAAAAAAGCAAACGTCCCGGGGCACTGCCGGGAGCTCTGTCTGGGAGGCTCAGAGCCATCCTTTCCCCTGCTGTGCTGCAGGAACCTCCACCGCAGCTTGTTCTGGGTGTTTTGGTAAGACATGGAGTGACTGAGAAGTGCCCAGGGGGGGACCACAGAGCACATCTGGTAGGGCTGGACCCTGTGAAGCCAAGCAGTGCCAATGTGTGCACAGGAGACTGAGACGAAAGTCTCCAAATAATGCTGTGGTGATGTGAGAACAAGTTATTCCCTTCCCAGGACAGGTGATGGCCTTGGACTGCAGCAGGCAGGCCTCCTCTGTGGGCCAGGAGCGGTCCAGTGGTGAGAATGTGCTGGGAGGTTTCTCTGGAGGGTTTGGCCGTGTTAGATGACTGTTAGGAATGACTGAGGTAATTTTCCCCTCTGTGATCCAGAGAGATGGGGTGAGGTGGTAAGAGGTGAGGTGTTTACATAGAAACTGGGGCTCTTCCTGAGGTGGTTCTGTCAAGAGTAGTTGTGGGAAGACTCCAAACGTATCCAGATGGGTTCAGCACTTCTCCATTAGGACCCCATAATCCCTCCATTCTCCCTGCTCTGCCCTTCCCACATCTCCCTCCCTTCTCATAAGAGCTGCTGTATTTTTCAGTGCCACTGGCTTGGGTGGTGAAAAAGGGACTGGCGCTGAGCTAGGCAGGGAGCAGGAGGGATGGAGAGGAGCAGAAGCACTCCTGTGGGCCTCAGCACTGCTGCACACAGCCAAGGAGCCGAGGCCAGCATGGGTACCAAGCCGCAGGGCCTGCAGGTAAGCTCACCCATGTGGCGTTTGCCTCGGAGGAAGGCCCACATCCCTTGAGATAACAGTGTGTGCAGCAGCAACACACCCCTTGCCTTGGAGATAAGTTTGTGTGCAGACACAGCCCGGAGATAAATAGCCAGGAAGGCAAACATCCAAGACATACACCTGTATGGACATGGAGCACCTGCAAACACCTGCTGCGTGGCTGTGCCCATCCTCCTTGGATGGCACAGCTGAGCCAGGCGGGTGTTCGGCACTCACCGGACCAGCACTAGACTGGGTTTTGTGCTAGAAAATCCCATTTAGGGCTGTGTGGTGCCCCAAAATCTGGGGATGCTCAGGGAGAGAAAACAGGTGGAGTTTGGTGTCATCTGTGGGTTGGGTTGGCTGCAGCTTTCAAAGATGCTCAGAGCGTCTTTCTGCTCAGACTCCAGAGTGCTGTTAGATCCCAGGATTTTGCATGCCTGGAGGATGCTGTCATCTTTAGACTATGAATTCAGTTTTTCAGTAGGTCTCAGGTAGCCTCCATGTGCAACACAGAGCCTTAAAAAGTTCCTTTAAATTGTGGGAAGGGGTTTTGTTAAAACTCCTCATGTCTTGGAGAAGTTGTGAAATTGTCACAAATGAAGCTCTTGCTGGTGTGGCCTCACCGCAGTGGGCATGCTTTGTGGGGGATTTCAACATGCATTTTGGGGGACAGACCCTGCTTTCTGACCTCTGTAAAGGAAGCTGAACTAGTCATCTGGGCTCCACTTCAGTTTGGGGAGAGCAGATCGATGCAGTTAGAGCTGCCGCTCACTTCTTGCAAAGGGCATGCATCAGGTTTAACTCCATGAGGTTTAGATGTCTGCAGTGCTGGCATTTACATCTGAGCCTGAACCACACGTTGCCACACTCTGGGCAGGTGGAAGATCTGCTGGGGCAGACAAACTGCACTGTGTTAGGAGGTCCACAATGGGATTATTGCTGGTGTCTTGCAGCCAGCTCAGACATCTGCACTGAAATGTCAGGTCTGGCAGATGAATCACAGCTGTAGCTGGTGGATTTGGATCTTACCCTGAAGTCAGACTCCAGAGTCTTAATTTTCAGGACTGTCTGGGAAATAGTTAGGGCACTGTCACATGTATCCCGGATGAGACAAGACGCTGGAGAGTTCTGGTGACCGTCAGCCCTGTGTGTGCGCAATCTGCAGACACCTCCCAGCATATCCTGCAGAGGCTATTTCTGAGTCTGTCAATGGAAGTTTAGAAGCAAAACAACTACTGAGACCATGGAGAAACTATGGTTTGGTGCAAATTGTGCTGGTTTAGGAGCAGGGAAACAAACAGGCCAACAGCTGTTATGATGTGTGACTTGTGAAACACAACAGTGCAAGTGTGCAACTGCAGTTTACAGGACAACCTGAAGGACAAGCTCGCAGGTGTTGCTACCTCTCTGTTCACCTCCAATATGGGTAGGAGTACTGCATAAGCAGACTGAGAGATGCTAAACAGTTGCAGGTAAAGGCACTGCAGAAAGAGGCCCCTGATGTCCCCAGCCTGCCATTCTAATTGTAGGGGCTCTTGAGATATGCTTTGGCACTTCAGTCACACCATGTGGTTACTCTGATTAAAATAAATACCAATAGTAGGTTGTAACTGAGCAGGGGGTGGTGGTTCTGTGTCTCATCTGTCACCAAGAAGGCTTGCTGCAGTGCAGCCTTAATTCTGGGGCAAGCAGCAACGTGAGGAACCCTGTACTGACAAGTAGGAGCCTTGCAGGGAGCTGGGGAGCTAGTCATCAGCTTTGTGCTGCTTCATATCCTTGTTTGCAAGTACTGCAGGTGAATGTTAGCCTTCTTCCTTGGGAAGATAAACTTTAGACTCTGAAGACTAGGAGCACTGTGCTTGTGGTCTGTAGCTGTGAAGTGCTTCTGATGTGAATGCAACCAAGCAGTAAAGATGTGCCTGCAGCTTGTGTCTTCTGGGCACCCTATGTGTGTGGGACTGTGTGTACTTCTTTGTGGTTCAGGTAGTGTATGGGTTTCTTTGTCATGGATCAACAGCAACCATTCCTGAGCTGTCAGGAGAGAGACGATGCTGGGCCTGCTCAGGCAATGCCATGGTGGCTGTGCTTGAGTCCTTGAAAATAACTGGACAGGGCTGAAGGCTCTGCTGAGTCTGTGCTGCTTGAGTGATGCCAAGAAGCACCAAGTAGGAGTAAGGAGATATCATCATCTGTGTACTCATGACTCTTTGAGTGGTCTTAGTGCTGTGGTGAGCACTGTCTACTTCAGAAAGGGCAGTGACTCAACAGAAAAGATTCCAAACTACAAAAATGTCGGATCTATCTTGCAGGGAGAGATGATGAAGCTCAGGCTGGTCAAGGCTTTAGCTCCTTTGGCTGATGGGCAAAAACCAATGATGTGTTGGAGGCAGAGGTTAGCTTGTGGTTTCTGTGTTGGCCCCATCCATTTTATGTGAACAATCCTAGCAATGCAACATCTGATCTCCTCTTGTGTCAGATCACAGCAGAAGGGGGTCCCTGGAGAAATGTCTGGAGTCAGCTCCTTCCCTAGCCAAAGATCTTCAAGTCTCATTTGTGGTTCCTGTCAGTTTTATTGGCTGCCTTTTTTGTTTGTGTTTTGAGGTGTGGATTTGTAACAGTAATGATGACAAACCCTTGAAAGATCTGTCAAGATAAAGGAACCGGGAGGATTTTTGGTTTGTTTGTTTGTTTGTTTTTCCTTGCTGTCAGGTTTGGATGTCTAGTTGGGTCCAGCTTAATCGTGAGTAACTGTGCTGGTTGTGTGGAGGTTCACAGTCTCTTCTGCAGGAGCCCAGACTGGATGATAGCCTGTGACGGCGATGGGAACAAGTGATAGCGCTTGGCTGTTTCCCTGCTGGAGAGGTTGGGGTGCTGGCACAGAGAAGCAGTTTCACCATGCAGACGTGTCTGGGACAATGTGCCAAGTGAAGAAGGTGGAGGGTGTGTCTGAAGAGAAGCCTGGGAGGGGTGCAGGGTGTAGGATGGGGTGCTGGCACATCTGGAGGTGGGACAGAGAAACTTGCAGAAGGATTTGTGGGCTAGGCCTGGTTTGAGCCTGGGTGTGTGCTCTATCTGCACAAATCTACATGTCCTCCCTTCTGCCATCTTCAGCCTTGGTGGGGGACACCTCCCAGCAGTGCTGTCTGCTGAAAGAGATTGTTGCAAAACCCCACAGCTTTCCCCCCTGTCTGTGTGGCTTCGTGTTCTTCTCACAGCAGCTCTTGTGCATTTGTGACCCCGGGAATGAGTGATGAGACTTTGCCAGAGCCCACCCACCTACCGACCAGTCTGATACCAGCAACCCAGTTCAGAAGAGAGGTTCCTGATTACATGCTGCTGGTTGCTTTTCTGATGTACTTAGCATTAGCATAACAGATTTCCCAGCTGGAGAGATAGGGATACCCTAAATAAAGATCTCACAGCAGGCACTGGGATGAGCAAAGTTCCCTACATGGCATCTCATTACAAAACCTGGTGGTTTTATTTTGTCAGAATATCTAAACTGATGGCAGAAGGGCTATGACTTAACTTGACTTTGAGGCAAGAGTTTGGTCGCGGGTGAATGGCTTCCAGCAGATTTGTGTTTTAGGAAGCCATTTGAGCCGTTGTCTGCAAGAATCTCAACTGAAGAGTGTGCTGCAATTGCCGTGGCTGGACAGTGGCTGATGTGGGAAGAAGCAGACCTGGGTGAGAGCAGCAAGCAGCCCCACACAGTGTGTACTGTCATGAGCAGGGGTCAGTGGTGTCTTGGTGAGAGGTGGTGCTGCAGCTCCCCCAGGTCTAGGAATTCTTATTTCACTGAATAAGAAAGGAGTTAGGAACTTTATGCCAGGGAATAAAAATCATAACCCAAAGGTCTGGCTGACAGTTGTGGCTTTAATGCAGAAAAAGTGCTCTATGAGGCAAAGACTAAGAAGGGAATTGGATTTGGGGCTGGGATTGGTGGATTTAAGGCTGGAGCGGGGCAGGGGGGATTGCAGGAAGCATTTGTGTGGCTCAGGGCTGTCTGTGCCGCTGGCTGCACCTGCTCCTGGGTCAGGCTTCAGCTCTGGCAGGGCTTTGCTTAAAGGGGAGGCCAAACAGCTGGGAGAGGAGGTAAAGCTGGCAGAAATCAGGCCCGCGGGAGCTGATTTATCTGGGAAGATTAAAATACTTTTTATCTAGCTGAAATCATGGCCTTCATCTAGGCTGTGCAAGGCAGGGACTGTGCTCGCTTGCTGTTAGCTCCAGATCCCTGCCACTCACTGTAGGAGAGTCTCCTGCTGCACCTCTGCCAAATCAAGAATTTTCCCAGGCATTGCTCCATGTCTGTCTGCAGCGGAGACAGGGACCAGTTATAGCAGCCACAGCACCTCCAGAGCCAGTTCCTCCTTTTGGGTGCTTGCTGACCCACATGTGCAGGCCCGCTGGAGCTGAGCAAGCTGGCTGCTGAATCTGTCCCTGGGTTCCCAGCTTGCTGCTTCCCCCCCCGCCCCTAGTAGCAGCCACATGCCCTTTTCACAGCCCACACAGTTTTTCTTGGGTTTCAAGAGCCCTGGCAGCAGGCTATCAGAGCAGACTCCCCTGCCAGAGCTCTGTGGGTGGATAGACCAGCTTTTCTCCTTTCCTTATCACCTTAAGCTTCAGAAGTGGGGAAGCCGTTGCACAGCTGCTGAGCAATGGAAGAGCTTTTTGGTTTTGGCAGCAAGGGAGAACATCCAGAGTGGTGGTGGCTGCAGAGGGACTGCCTAAGAGAGCACGGGAGGTTGGCAGGAAACAGGGCTGAGCAAAGAAATGGCAAACTGATGTTGAAACTCCTGGAAGGGGGAGAGTTATTGCTGAGGGAGGGGGCGGATAGTATGGAAGCATGGGAATGGCTTGCCGCTAGATGGAGCTGATGGTCTTACGGGGATTTATCTCCAGTCTGGCAAGTTCAGTCCGGGACCTTCACTGTGGGAACAGGTCCTGTCTCCTGGACTTGATTTTGGGGGAGCTGAGTTGAGCTGGCCATCAGTGTCTTTTCCAGTGCTGCTGAGGCATGTGCAATGTGGTGATCCAGGCTGTTGGACACAGAGCAGAAGAGTCACATCCAGGTATTGTGGGCACAGAAATAGAATCCTTGAGCTCTCGAAGCCTATGTCCTTCAGCAGAAGCAGAGTTTGGGGCTCTTCAGGGTGAGAGTTTCCATGTGTGAGTATGGAAGATGCAAGAGTCATGCAGTAAAGGGACATATTTTCCAGCCTTGATGGAGGGAGCAGCAGAGTTGGTCCTCCTGGGGCTTTGGGTAGGGGCAATGGCCTTTTGGGAAACTACCTGTGCAAGAGTTGGAAACATCCTTGTGATGTGCATGGAGTTGCAGCAGGACCTTGTGGAGGAGCTGCCCGCTGACCCCTAGAGCCATGGTGCTGGCTTTGCTTACTGTATTGCCATCCCTGGGGAGCTGATGACTTGCAGCAGGGGGCCCCCCATGTCCCCTCCTGTTCTCCTTCCTCCTGCTGTCGGCAGAGGAGGCTGCAGACCCCACGGGGAACAGCACAGTACTGCAAAAGGAGATCGACATAGGAAAACCTTGGGCTGTCCTTCTCTGGTGCCAGGTGGGAGCATAAGGAATCCCTGCAGCAGCAGCCCCCCAGTGATGCAAGCGCCAGCGCAGCAGCTGCATCAGGGTGAGATGCAGCACTCTTCTCACCACCCACACACCAGGGGAGGGGTGAGCTACAGCAACAAAAATGCGCCCTTCCACTTGGGTGACTGCTCCCAGTCAGAGATGAAAACATTTGTTCCTGAAATTGGAGTCATTCCTGGGATTGCAACACCCAGGCTGTGTTTCCAATTAATCTGCTGAAGTCGTCATGCATTTCCAAGTTCACTGGCTCAGCAGAGAGAAATCTGGGATTGCCTTTGCACTGAAATGCCAGCTGAGATGTGCACGGTATTAAATGAGGAGAGAACGGCCCTGGCAAGCTGGCCCACCAGCACCTGGCACAGGATTGTGAAGGGGCGCCGGGCAGCTCCGGTATGGTGAGGGGGGCACGGCAGAGGGCAGAGCAGCCTCCCCCTGGGAATGAAAACGCTTGAAATAGTTGTTGAATTACTGTTGGGTTTTTCCTGGTTTCCTTCTGTTTCTGGGTGTGTGTTTTGTTTTGGGGAGAATGGGAGGGGGGTGAAGTGAGTTATGCTTGGTCTGTTCACTGCATCTGCAGGAGTGTATTTACAGCCTCACTGCCTCAGTGGTGATGACTGGGAGACGTTTGCCCTGTGTTGGGGATGGCAGTGTGACCTTTCAAGCCCAGCCTCCTCCCAGGCCCTCCTGCAGGGTGCTCCTGTCTGCAGCAAAGTGGGTGCAGGTTGGAAGCTGGAGGCGGTTTTGTTTGGGAGTTGAGCGATCACTTAAGCCATCCTGGGGTGCTTAAGTGGATCTGGGTGCTGGCAGGGCGAGGGGCGAGTGCTGCGGCTGTGGCTCCTGTCTGCCAAATCTGGAGCGCAGCAGCATGCTAAGTGGGGTTGGTGTTGGATGGTAGGTCCTGGTGGTGCATCTCCATGTTACACAGCTCTCTAGGGAGCTGCTGGAAGGACAGAAATCCCCTTGCCAATGTTTTTTTGTCTCCTACGGCTGCTTTTGCAGAAGGCAGGGTTCCCGCCTAGAGCTGGAAGTGACCCAACACATTCCTCTCATCTCCCGTGTGATTTTCTGAGAAATGAAATTGGATCTAGAGCCTGATCCCAGCTGGGTGGGAGTGGTCCAGTGCGTTGGCACAAACACTCATGGAAAGGCCGAGCTTGTGTAGAAATCTTCCAAGAATGAGGTTCAGGCTGAGGCCCCCCTCCCTCCAGAGTCAGCAGGGATGACCGATGGGAGTGTGGAAGGGGGGACAGCAGATCTCCTGCCACAGAGGTCGCTGGTGGCTTTTCCCTTTGGCGGGAAGCATGCAGACTGCTTTTGCAAAAGGGGTGTGCAAACTGCTTTTACCTGTTGGGAACTAGAGCAGGGATGGAGTGGACGGCTGCCTCCAGTTCCCTGCTCTGTTGTGCATCCCCAGACTCTCCCTCCCTGTGCCACAGGGATCGTGTTTCCTGCTTTCCTGGTGCAAGGCTTAATTTAGAGCTGGAAAGTGTTAAGTGAGGATGGTGACAAGACCACTCCCAAACTGAATCATGCTTTTGTTCCCATGTGCAAGGGCAGCACCGGGGAAGTCTGTTCTTCTGTTCTTCGGTGGGAGCATCGTGCAAGCCTGTTGCACCCTTCTCATGGGCCAGCACAGGCTGGTGGCCCGTGGCAGATGCGTAAAAGCCTGGAAAAAAAACCACCAGGGAAGCGAGGGGGGGAGGGGGAAGGCAAGTTTACTACTGGTGGTTAGTGCTGCAGTGCGTCAATTTAACAAATACTCCTAAGGATGTTATGCTGACTTCCCAAGTTACTTGCTCCAGAAATAGAGCTTTCCTATGTGTCCCTCTTAGAGTAAGTCTCTGTTGCATAGATTTTTAGCAGCAAGGATGTATTCTTCCTATATAGGCTTGCAGGACAATAATACTGATGCTTTCTATTTTTAACACATCAGCAGGGCAAAAATGCATTTGGGAATCTTCAGGGAGCAGAGTAGCTCTGTAGTGCTGCCTGCCTGCCTGGGCTCTGGGAGCGATGCCAGCAGCTTGGTGAGCAGCACAGGCTTTCAGAGTGCCTGGCCCCACTTTTCAGCAGGTAAAGGGAGGCCAGTCTGCACAGGGCTTGCTCCAGTGGGCTCTGCTGAGGCCATCACCTGGGATCACAGGGTTGGGCAGTGGTGGTGAGGAGCAGGGATGTGTGGCATCATCCATCCTTCTCATCCTCCTGTTTCCCTGCTGTGGCCCTTCGAGGCTGCTGATGTGGTGGGGAGTGCTGAAGGGTTTGTGGGTCTTGCTGTGTTACTGACTGTGATACTTCTTTGTGTGGTGCCAGTCCTGAAAACCCAGCTCAGGTCCTAAAAGCATCTCAAGCCTTTTATATATAGATTTACTTACTTATTTTATAACAGTTTCTGTCACCACTTTCATTGTGAAAAAGGACTGCAAGTGATAACCTGTAATGCCCTCCAGGACGGGAAGTGAATAACCAAACTAGTACCAACCTGAGTCACAATTCCGAGTTTGGGGACCAGTTCATAAGTTTGAGTGGTTCTGCCCTGTCCAGGTGCTTCTGCCACCCTCATCTGCTCAGGTTGCCGTCAGCAGCTGTCCTCTGGCAGGACAGGCTCCTGTTGGCCCTTGCAGGATTTTCCGGCTGCTGGTGTGTGTGCTGGAGGAGCCTGAACACATGCACCTCCCATTTGAAGGAGAAAATAGGAATTTAGGGTGGAACTTGCTCCCTGGGGGCTTTGTTTTGCACTCCAGGCTGGGTCCAGAGAAAGTGTCTTCTGTTGTCTTCCCCACCCCCACCCCCCTGCAGTGGAAAATCCCACCAGTCTTAGGAGTGGATTTTATCATGGTGTTTACGCCTTTTGCAAAAACTCTGATTTCCAGCCCCTCTGTGGGTTCATGCATAGGGATCACTGTGTTCCACGGAAGCTGGTGGCTACCAGTGGATTTCGGACTGAATCAGAGACCTGCCATTGTGCCCTGGGGGTCCTGGGTCAAGGTGGAGTCTGTGCCTATGGCCACCCCTCCTGGATGGGGCAGCAGGTTGGCATTTTTGGCATTGGTCCTTTGGGGAAAAGAGGCAATTCTGGTTTTGCTGCCCCGGGTGTACAGCTGCACGGAGCTTGGCCCCTCGCTGGGACAATGGCAGGAAGCTGGGAGCTGTACGCACCTCCTTGCTGCTGGCCAGGCACCGCATCCTCTCAAGCCGAGGCTGCCTTTGTTGCTGCTCCTCCCTTGCTATTTCCATCACATTGTCCCGAGGAGAGGAAGGATGTTTCCAGCCTTCTTCCCTTTTGCCTCAAAGGGATGTGGGGTGGGTGGGGAGGGGAGAGTATTTTTCTCTCTGGCAGTTGTGCAATAGGCACAATTACTGCTATTTGAAGCACTGACCCACTCCGCCCAGGTCAGGGGGGTGATGCATCTTGGCCTGAGACATCCCTGATGTCTCCCCTCCTCTGCACAGTCTTGGCAGTGGGGATGCATCTGGTCCCATGGCCTTGCTGGCAGCCAGTGGGCCCAGGTACATCCTCCAGTGCAAGCCCGGGACTCTGAGCTCCATCAGAGGAGATGCTTCTGCAACATGGCTTTTAGTGGACACACAGACGTGGCTGGACTCATGGTGCTCAGCAATGCCAGGGGAGATGCTGCTGCCTCCACATCCCTTATTCCTGCAGTGGGGTGAGACTGCTGTGAGGTTGATGGCGCCCAGTGTAAGGTATTTTGGGAAGGGAAGGTGGGATCCTAATGTTATAAACACTCTGAGCGCTGTGTCATCATGCGGACGGACGTGTGCCTGGAGGTGTTGTGGTGGGGCTGCAGGGCATGGGAGGATAATCCCAAGCCCCTTGGCAGGCATGGTTTGAGGTGCCTCTGAAAGCATTAGAAGAGGTGTGCAGTGGGAAAGGGGAATGGGCAAAGTTACTGCTTGCTTTGTAATGGATAAATATGGCCATGAAAGGGGGCTTTGGCTTTTTTGGGTGTGTTCTTAGTTCTTTATCTTGTGGACTGGCCTCTGATGATGGCAAAGAAACACTGCAAAGTCCTTCCTGTGTTTTTGCACAGCTCCAACTGCTGTGGCTGTGCAAAGTCAAAGCTCCTCACTGCACCTGAGGAGGCTGGGCTCCCATATGCCTGGAAGTGAAAGCAGAATTAATTAAGACGGGAAATGATCATAATTTGCTCTGGTTAAATCCCTTTAACACCAGTAAACCCAAAAAACTTAAGCAAAGATCTTGGGCAGAGCATGGCCACGCCTCTCCCATCATTCAGAGGTGGAGAAATCACCCATGACACATCTCTGAGACTTTGTGTGAGAGAGTTTTACCAGTTTTATGGGGTTGATTGTTGCTTCCTGGTAGCAGCCAAACTGGGAAAAGCCCATCTCTCACTGAACTGGATCCCAGCTGAGAACAGTGCAAATTCAAATAGCACGTATGCTGGCATTGAGTCTGTCCTGGGACAGCCCCAGAACTTAGCAGCAGTGCTGATTTTTCCATAGGAGAGCAGAAAACTTTAAGGATCCCTTTTGGCTGTTTTTTTCCTCTTTGCTTGTCCCAAAGTAGATCAGGACACAGTGTGGCTGTTTTGTCCTCCTCAAACAGCATCCACCCTGTGTGGTACCCCTCACATGCCGTTCTCAGGGGCACCCTCCATTACCCCACTTTGGAGCCGCCGAACATTTCTGACAAAACCCAGGGCTGACAACAGCCTGCATAACCTGCCAGGAATACCAGGAGCTCTTGGACTTCACTGCTGACAGGAGGTGTCTGGCAGTGTTGGGGCAATGGAGCAATTACTCGTTGGCCATCGAAGCCAGCTCTTTGCATTAGTGAAAATCTGAATGATCTTCAGGCTTGTTAAAGTAGTATTTGCCCCTGGGACGTCGGGGTAATGACCTCACCTGCATGTCCTCAGCAGTTGAAGCCTTCCTTATGTTTTGGCCACACGTATCCTGTTGCTTGTGTTGGCATTGGCCACCCAGTGGTGAGGTGTGAGAGGGAGGAGAAGTTGCATGGAAGGAGATGCACAATTCAGTTGTCTCCTTCCCGCCTCCATGGTTTTGTGATTGTAGGGAGGCTATGAGCATGGAGAACGCAGCAGAATATCAATTCTTCTGTAAACCAGCTTAGAAATGGTGCTGGAGGAGCTGATGCAATAAAATACCGCTTTAGGTTTGCGGCAGAATGTTTTTCCCCATTTTTTTTAAATATGAGCAAGCTGGGGTGTAAGCTTTATTATGGTCTCTTACTGCACACTGCCGTTTGCAAAGCAGAGAGGCTCTTGTGTTCATCTCCAGCAGCTGCCACAGCAGGAGTTGGACGGGGCATACGTGGGAGCAGGAGGAGGGCTGGCATCAGGGACCAACTGATCTCTCTGGTCCGCTGGGGCTTTTGCTTCCCCAACAAAGACCTCGGCATTTCCACCTGCTGCTGCATGGGGCCTGGGTGCCAGCTACCTGCCCAAGCCCATGCAAAGCCTCCCTCTTTATTTTGTCTAAAAGCAGTATCCCCCAAAGGGGTGGGGGGGGTGGGGGGTGGGGGGGGAGGAATACCCGCTGTGGCTTAATTGCATTTAATGAGTCTGATAGGGATGGCTGCCAGCAAGCGGAGGGCTATGCCAAGGTTCCTAACTTGCCCGTGAGAACTGCAAGGGTGTGGTGCGTGGCCGCGCCTGTCTGCAACTACTGGGAGAGAAGATCTGAGAGCTCCTGCCAGCCTTGGCCGTGGTAGTTGTGGTGCTCGCCCGATGCCATCAGCCCAGCCCGTGTTGCAGGGCTTAGCTCTATGGGCTCATTGACCGCCAAGGACTCGGAGGAACACAATGACATCTGTAGGTGGGTGTGCCAAGTGGGTGGGAAATAACCCTTGCAGGCATTACAGGGGTCTTATGAAGATAGATTGATATTAAATGCACCTTGAGCATCCTTTCATCTGGAGCTGGGTCCAGTTCAGTTCTGCAGTGTGTGCCCAGACGGGGACCATTGTTTGTTTGATTGTCAAGTGAGTTTTAGGGTCCTCGGTGGGTATGTGATTTTGCTGAGTTCACGCTAGGTCTGATCTTGAGAGGCGCTGAGGGCCCAAATCCCAATATGTGCACTGATTCTTCAGTCTCTGAGGTTAATGCTGCTGTGCTGCGCTCACCAGGGGTTGGTTGGTTTATTTATTTTCCTTTCCCTCCCCTATGCTTGAGCAGCTCATCAGCAGGATTAACCCTGCTTTCTGGGTTAAAACACCCTGCGCAGTGTTGCTACATGAGCACAGAGCACACACGCCCCACCACACCCCTCGGTCCCGACAGGCACTTTGACTGCCTCAGGGCACCCGTGTTCTGCAGCTGTCAGCTGGGAGCCAGCCTGCATCCTTCTGCAAGGTTCGCCCTGCCGACTGCTGTTTTCTCCTGCATTTCCCCAGGCAGGCTATGGCTGCCTGTATTTCACCAGGTCCTCATTGCATTTCTTCCCCCCCAGCTCTCATGGAGACCCAAGCCTGATGACTTGGCCATGCTGTTTCTTGTAGCCTGGGTGGCATTCCCTGGCTTCAGCATTGTGGATCTCTTCCCAGCATCTCCCTCAGCTGCTTATATGCACCAGTGCTAACCCAGATTTACCCCCCAGGGTGGCTGTCACTGGTATCCTCATGGTGTGGCAGAAGAGGGCTTGTTAGATCCAGGCACATTTCAGCCACCTCTGCATTAAGGATTGATGCATGCACCTTGCCCAGCTGCAGAGATGCCAACTTTGAGCCAAAGGCTTGGCTTTCCTGGCTTCGTCGCGAGCACCCAGATATGGGAGGCAGTGCCAGACAGCCACACAGTGAAGGACACCAGAAGTGTATTGTGCAGGAAACTGAAAATGTTGGAGCTACCTTCCTCTGCCATAAATAGTGCTCATCCTGAAACCAAGTCTCCGCTGTGCGTGCTGGTGATCTACAGCACTGGCTGGAGGGGACGCTGAGATGGAGTGCGTAGTGGTCAGGGACTGCCATGTGCTGTCCCCTGGCGTCTTTGGGTCTCCCCAGTTTTGAAAGTCTCCTTGCTCAAATGCCTGATGGTCAGCACTGGTGCAAGCTTTGGAGTGAACTCCAATTGTGCCCTTGCTGATGGTGGTTGAGCAGTCTGTAGATCCACACACTGAATTTTGTTTGTGCCTCTTTGTGTGGGATATGTCTTATTCCTATAGAGCTGGGACTGCTGGTGTTTCTCCCAGCTTCTTGTTCTCTGCGTTGTATTGGGCCTGAGGGTTTTTTGGTTTTTTGATTTTCTAAATTTTGTTTTCATGACTGAATCTGCCTTCCAGCCCAGCCTTGGGCCTTGGCCAGCATTTGCCAAAGGGATTTCCTTCTCTGCAGCACGCAGAGGCTCCAATTAATGGGCAGGTCCTCTTGAGTAGTCACTTACTGAGAGTGGGTATTGTGGGAGTCCAGGTTTTTTGTCTCAGCACTTCCAGATCAAGCAAGATACTGCTTTGGAGCCCTGAGCTCTTCCCTGGGGACTTATGAGTCAAGCTGGGCTTTTGCTGTTTTGCACGCAGCAGTTAAAAAAAATAAATATGTAGGCTGAGCTGTAGCACTGGTGACAGCAGCCCCTGTGCAGTGGTGACCCTTCGCAGGTGGTGCAAGGCAAAGCAGGTTGTAGGTTTGAGCCAAGTGGGTGGAGGCATTGCTCTGTGCTGTGCCTGCAAGTTGCTCCATGCCTCGGTGGATGCTCCCAACAGTGGTTTTGTGCGTGCAGGGGGTGAGAGCAGCAAGAACCCCTCTGCAGTGGCCCCTGGACAGGCTGCAGGCAGCCGCGTGGTGCAGGGCAGAGATGCTGACAAGCCCATTGGCGTGCTGTCCAAACCGGTTGGGAACATGCTCCTCCGCTTATGCAAACAGCTGGTAATTGAGGAGAGGTTCATACAATCGTTTGATCTCTCCTCTGCTTCCCTTGGCACAGAGGCCGCATCCTCTCATGCCGATGTAATCAAACGAGGCATCCTGTGCCAAGAGGGTGCTTGCTTGCTTCCTGGGAGCGTTTGGCTGTGTCTGTGGGGCTGCCAGGCGGCTGTGCCTCTGTTGGCAACTGCCTGTTCAGAGAACAGAGACCCAGAGGAGGTTATCTTGCGAGGACCAGTGCCAAACCCTCTCTCCAAAGAAGATCTCTGTTGGCTGTAGGCAGGGAGATGGTGCTGAGGCTCTAGACTGGACTGTGGCCTCTTGCCAGAAGCCTGGCCGAGTGAGAAGGTGGGGCTGTTAGAAGACACCGGCCTCTTCCAGTTCAGGCAGAGCAGGGGTACTTGCTTGCCTGGAGATGCTGCCTATCATCTACATTTGTCTTTGCCTGTGGGCCTTGGCAATATTTAAGATTTCAGGAGCACACCGCAAACCCTCACGCCTTCTCTGGCAGCTCCTGTAGCTGTGTCCGCAAGGAGGGGACATGGGTAGTGGGAAAGCATAGCAGTCCTCCATGAGGCAGGAGGAGCAGTGGAGCTTAGCATCAGCTGTGGAGAAGGGCTTCAGGGGAGGACCAGGAGGAACAGCACTGCCTCCCCATAGCACAACTCAGGATAGAGTGATGTGTGCGGCTACACCAACCTGCTGCTGGTGGTACTCAGTCAGGGAGTAGCCAGCAGGCCGCTGGGCTCTGCGACCAGGTGGGGATGGTTGGAGGGGAAGGAGTCTAATGGGATGGGCTGCACCATGGGGAATGTTTCCCTTCTGGGAGGGGAGGACTTTTCCTGAAGCTCAGGAGTTTCCAAGAGCAGAAGCTGCCTACGCTGTTCTGGGGAGCAAGAGGCACCACCAGGCAACCTTGGCTTTCCTTCAACAGAGCCCTTTGGTCATGAATTTCCCTCTGTTTCGGAGGAAATGGCAGTTATTGCGAGGTTTCCTTGGGGATACCTTGCACTCCTCCACACAGCATCCTCCCCTGCGGGGTGTTGTGCTGCTGTTTGGAATGGGGTTTTCAACCGGTGGGGGTGGGAGGATGCAACTGCTGGCAGGAAATGACTGCCAGAGGTGTCCAGCTGTGCCAGAGCTGTGGTGGGGTTCGAGCCTACTTGCTGTCCCTCTGGTCCCATGTCCTGGCTGTGGTTGCATGAGATGAGCTCTCCAGTCCCAGCTTGCACCTTGTGCTGCCCACACTCAAACCATGTGCCACAGGGACCTGATCTTGCAAAGAAACTGATAAAAATGCTGTTTGTTTACTTACTTACTTTAGACATGCACAAGCAGACATATACCTGCCTGTATAGGCATGGGTAATGGTGCCATATATCATGGCACGACCAAAGAACAGCTGGCAGAGTTTGGAATGCCTTACAGTGGGATTGCAAGCAGCTATTTGTGAAACCACAGCTGCTATATTGCCTGCCTGTGATGTGATTGAATCCTGCCTGTGCCCAGCTCTTTCTGTGGCTTAGTACCTGTATGTCTCTGACCAAATGATCCCAAATTTAGACTCGAAATCTTTTGTCAGGTTTTGCTGTGCACATTTTGCCTCTGCATGTTCATGGTTGGGGTGCTTTGAAGGCTTTAAAAACTTATCACTGGGAGAGAGGCAGCATCCAAGGAACTCGGCCCCTGGCACATTTGCAAGTTGCTCCGGTTCCTCTGGGAGCTGTATGTGAGCATAAGGCACATTATTTGGTGCTTTAAGTCCTCCCTGCAGTGATGTTTGGGTCTGGTATTAAGGTTTGGGGCTTTGGCATAATTTAGCATGATGCAGGGTTACCTTGCGATCCTCTTGACCAGCTTTGCCCTGCAGGCAGAACACTTTCAAGGCCAATCTTAACATGCAGATTTGAGAGCACATGGAAAACCTGTCTTGAAACAGGCATCTAAATGCACTGGTGTGGATCTGCTCACCCCACCAACTGCATCATGGGGCAGCCCAGGGCCCTCACGTAGATCTGGGCCAGTGAGGAGGGGGTTCATTGTTCAGGGAGAGCATCGGCACCCACATTTCTATTGCGGATGCATCCGGACCACTTCCATGAATGTTTTATCCAGTCCTGAAAGGTTCACTATACCTCTGCCTTTGGCAGTGGAGTCCTGCCTTTTGCTCTGTATGGATGCTGTGGGAATGTATAGCTTGATCCCATGTCTGATAAGTTTGGATGGGAGCACTGATTTTGGGGTGTGGGTTGAAACACAGAGCATTAAAAGTAGCAGCAGATCCAGGTATGAAGCTTTTTGCTCTGTGTCCCTGTAGTGCAAGCTGGCCTCAGTGCACCCTGAGATCTTTGGGTCCTGGAGTCATGAGTTTCAAAACATTACTTAGGCACGTTTTTGGGGAGAAAATTCCATGAAGGGCTGTTAAATGTCTGACTCAAAGGTCATGAGCCACAAATAATCAGGGGAAGTATCTTGCCCTGACCCACTTCCTGAGGCCTGATGTGAATCTCATTTATAGGCTTGAACAGAGTATTTTCTGATTTATGTGCTTGAGATACCTAAATAATGTGCTTTGCTCACAGGTGTATGTGCGTAATCTGAGTGGTTTCAGGTGTGTTGCTTTTAATCCTGGTTCATTACTTTAGTTGCAGGAAGGGTTTTGTGATGCATGGTTGACTTTGCCAAACTTTAATCATCGTCTGTTTCAAATTTTTTTCTGAAACTTTCTGCCGAAGAAAGGTTGCAAGAATCAGAAAAATATGGCTTTACCCTTGTGGAAAAACTCTTGGGGGGGCTTTTCATAGAGAAGTATCAGCCTTTCCTTGATGTCTGGTAGGGAGGAGAGGGATCCACCCACATCTGGCCAATTCATAAAGCCCTTGAAACTCCCAGTTAACATACTCCATAAAGAGTTATCAGAATTTGGCAACTGCCTGCTCCAAACATTACATCTTCCCTGAGCATCATCTGTTCTCTGATGGCTCATATGGGATGCTGCATACAGCCTCTCTGCTCGGGGACAGCTGTGGCGGTGCAGGGCCTTCCCCAGAGCTGCGTGGTGGCTCCCCTGTGCTCCCCCGGCAGCTGCCTGGCAAGTCGAGGAAGGAGGAAAATGCCCCAAACGCTCAGATTCCACAGGGCCCTGCAAGGAAGCCCCCCAGGGACACGCAAGCGGATGGAGGTAGGGGAAGCAAAGGGGCTCTTTGCTTGGGGTTCCCACTGTCCCCCAAGAGCTGTGAGCCCCAACAGTAGTGCCTGTGTCCCCATTTCAGGTGTAGCTGGGCATAGATACCAGGGTGATGCTGGGTTTGTCATTTTTGCTTGTCTTTTGGGGGAGCATAGTGTTTGGTCCCATAATTAAACCCAGCATCTTGGTGTATACACCCCAGGGGCCAGGGCGAGGTTATGCGAAGTACCCCGACTCTGGGATTTCCTATTTCTTGAGTTCTGGTTTTGTGATCTTCATGTTATTTCAACATAGTCCTTTTTGTGTGGTTTCTTATTTAAGTGTTTTTAATTTGAACAAATTCCCTCCAGCTAATTTTTGTTACTTGTGCATAACTCTGGAGGAGACCTTTTCCTTTAATAAAAGAGGAATGTTTTTAATCACGCGCATTCTTCAACCCAGCTGAACTCTGAACCTTTCACAGATAATCAACATAAGATGGGAAACGGTTTTTGGAAGAACCCTGCCTTTAACTGCTGCTCAAACTTGAGACAAAGCTTTTCGCTGTGTGTGATCGCCTCATGGGTGGCACTGGCATGCAGCACGGTAACCCAGCAGCCTGCCTTCATGGCAGTCAGGGCTGAAGGCAGGGATGCACAAAAAGGCGTAGTTCGGATGCGACTGGCATGCTCCTTAATAATCTGCCCCCCTGGTTTGTTTGCTGCTTGTTTTATTTCCCTCTTACATTTGCTGACAGCTGATCTTGCCTCTAGAAAAATCAGGAAATGCCAAAGCAAAGATTTCTGTACTCCTTTTATTTTTTTGGGGGGAGGGGGGGCGGGGTGGTGGTGGTGGTGGTGAGTGTGAGTGTGGGGCTGGCTGGCTGAGATGAGCAGCAGCATGACCAGCGGTTTCCCCCTTTGGGGAGTGAGCAACACAAGCACCAGAGTACCACTGTCAGCCTAGGAAACTCTCTGGCACCAGATTTCACCCTGGCCAAAAGCTCAGCAGTAGTCCGAGAGGTGCTTGACTGTTTGCAAAGTGGGGAGCCTGTCGCTGTCTGCATGCTTGCTCCATGTCTCTCCCCGCTTTGCTGGTGAGTGCGTGGGCTCTTGGAGCACTTTGCCTGTTTTCCCTGTGCTGTACCATGCCGGCAGCCTGGAAGATGCTGGTAACCCGTGCCAAGTTGTTGAACATAGAGCTTGCGTTCATGCTCATACTGCTGAAGGCTTTCCCAGGGCACGCTGGAGAGAGACTCTGTGCTGAAGCTCCTCTTGCTGTGTTGCAATCTCCCCATCCCATGGAGGAAGGGTGGAGCTGCAGCAGCTGCTACCTGCCCAGGTGTGGAGCGGTTTGTTCAATGGGCTCAGCAGCCCTGGGTAGTCTCCTCCACATGCTGGGACTGTGGTGTGGTTCACTTCTGCTTCCTCCTAGCACGCTGGCATAGTGGCATTTTCCTCCTGGTGACCTGGATGCGCAGGGTGACCCAGAAAACCAACTGCTTGGTGCCACAATGATGGGACATCCCTGATGCTTCTGCTTTACTGGTGTGCCACATGGTACAAGTAGGGGCAAGGCAGCAAGTGATCCCCATGGCCACCTTTGCCTCTGGCTCAGGATAGAGGCTGATCTGTCTTGCTTTGCACCGCAAATACCTCCTGGGTTGTCTGAGCTGAGCAAATAAGCTTTGAAATGAATGATTACTCAGCAGAAGCAGGGAGAAGACTGAGAAGGCATTATGTCCTTGCAGAGAGGCTGAGTTTTGCTGTGTTTCAATGGCAGGGTCATTTGCCCTGCAAGCGTTGCCCCAGTCCTACCACGCTGCTGCTGGTGACATGGTGGCTGCTGAGTCCCTGCCAGCCCCGGCACTCATGTGAAGAGGCACTTGCTACCAGCACCAGCCTTCCCATGTGAATGTTCTTGCGAACTAAAAATAATTCACAAAAATGTTGGCAGCTGGACATCCAGCTGGGAGAGAAGCCTGTCCCAGAAACTTTCCGCCTCTTCCCTGGGTGGGTGCTCCCAGCTCACTTGTCCCTCCCTCAACACTCAGCCCTGCTCCTGGCCATGGGGGTGAGGAGGATGATGGATTCAGCCTCCCGAGGCTGTATGGAGCCAGCAGAGCGTCCCAGTCTCGGCCTGTGTGTCCCTGTCTCAGCCTGTGTCCCAGCCTCTCTGTTGCCATGTGTTGTGGTGCTGGTAGCTCGTGAGGGTCTGTAAAGAACGGGCAGGAGCCATCAGGGGGCTGGGATTTTGGCCGCCTTTAGGTGAGGGGAAGGGGAGGAGCTGCTGATCTGGCTGCCTGCCCCGTGAATCATGTGTGAGCATCGGAGGCTGCGGGGAGGGGAGTTGTTTACTGTAACTCTTGGCAGAGGTCCCAGCATGAAACCCCAAATGAATTCAAGCTGCAGCAGGAGGTCATGGCTGAAACAAACAGCTCCCAGGGTACGAAGGGCTTTGCAAAGGGGCCCAGAGCTGCTGGAGCAGGAGGAAAGCAGGGCATCCCTGGGGAGCTACGATGCACAGGTGCCACATGCCAGAGAGGTCCCGTGCCAGTGCCTGAGGCTCCTGCCCAGGGCCTGGGCTGTGCTCCCAGTGCTGCTGGTCCTAGTCCACCCTTGCCACCCTGGCACTCTGCATGTAAAGCACTGTGTTTCGAAGCTCTGGAAGACTGCCCTGAATTTTGTGGATTTAGTCTGTGCTGGCCAGGAGCGAAGCTGTTATGTCTTTGCACAGACTGGGATGCCCAGTCACCCCAGGGCACCCCAGGGAGACAGTATGTGCTCCCACAGTGCCTTTCTTTTCATCCCATCCTCCCTTTCTCCCATGTCCTGAAGATTTTGCTAAAATATCTTGACCTGAGCAGCCCTTGTGTACTGTGAGGTGCTCCCTGCACCATCGATGTGCAGAGCTGGAGGGGCATGGCAGGCAGGAGGGTCCACGCAGCCTCTGTCAGCAGCTCCTCCCTGGCTCCAGTGCCTCTTGGCGATGGGGATGCTTGACAGCCTTTTTCCTGGCTCCGGGCAAGCGGTGAGGAGTTGTTTTTCTGGCTGCTGGCCAATGGCCTGCCCGTCCTCCCTCTCCCCCAGCACACACATTCCCTCCCACTTCTCCTCTTCCACTGCTTCAGAGTTTGTTTTTAAAAAGACTAAAACAAATGAGGTAGAGAGATTCCCAGAGACCCCACCAGTGCCTTCCTCCTTGGCTCTGTGCTACCATCTGGGTCTCCCCGTCTGTCCCTGGAGGGGCCCATAATAGCCCCTCCTTCACCTGTGGTTGCCCCTGAGACCTTCTCGCCCCTTTTTGCCCTGGGAAGGTGCTGGAGGGGCAGCATCAGGCTGTGTTGAGCCTGAGGATGCTGCCAATGGGGAGGCGAGAACAAGACTGCTGCTGTTGGGCTTTGGCTGATGGGAGCTCCCCGTGGGCATTTTTAGCATCACAAGTGGAGAAAGGCTGTGGCCACTCTTCTCCAGATGTCATCAACTCCGAGGGCGAGGGCGGAGGCAGTGGCTTGGTGGGCTGATCCCTTCCTCCTCATACCCCTACTTTCCCCTCTGAATGATGATTCTTCAAGTAAGCAGCCCTCTTCAGTGCCTTAAAACTGAGCCGATATCTGCAGTCCCCTGGCAGCCCTGCTGCATTTCCTAGCTCCTGCCCCTTCGTGGTATGCAGTAGGACAGTTAACATTCAGCTGGAGGGGACCAGGGGATGGCTGAGCTTGAGCAAGTTCCTGCAGACAGACAGCATTGCATGGCAGGGATTTGGCTCAGCTGGGAGCTGTCAGAAGTCCCCATTTGTTTCGCCTACCTGTAATGAGATTTGTTCATTAAAGTCTGTCCTTGTCTGGCTGCCAGCAGCCCGGCACGTTGGATAGCACTACATATACCATGCCACTGCCTCCCTCCAGCCTTCCTCCCACTGAGCGTCCCCGAGGGGTTTGACCAGTGCCCATCACTCTGGTATCTTCCTCCTCCTCCCTGGGAGATGGGAACACATGTGAGCTGAGAAGCAGGAGGCGACAGCCCGGCTTATTGCTTGCATCCTTCCGAATCGTTGATGTTTAGCAAGATCTGAGGCCCTTGGGGGATTGCTGAAGCTGGGAGGTACAGCCTCCCAGGGTGCCAGTGCTGGCACCATGCTGCAAGGAGATGGGACCGAGTGCAGCAGCCCCTTGGGTAGCGCTGGGATGAATTGTCAGCCCTGTGGAGAACATCAGCCTTTTCAGGCCCCCTGCCTGGCTTCTTGCAGGCGTTGAAGGGCACATGGTAGGCAAAACAAAAAGCTGAGAGAAGACTAGTGGTCTTCTTGCTTAGGATAATTTCACTTGGGCTCTTGTTTGCTCATAAAAATGCAGCTAAATGTGCTTATCTGCTTTTGCCATGCCTGATCCCCAAAGGGGGCTGTGGGGCTCATCCTGCCCATCTTGTGGCATCGCACCATGTTCAGCCCAGAGGCACTGGTGATAACAGAGCAAAGGAGCTCAGCAGCTTTTAGGCTGTGGCTGTTAATCATCCTCAACTTCCATATTGGGCCAGTTATGGTGGGGCAGGCAGGGTGCAGCAATTAGAGCCAATTAGCCAGAGACAAGTTAAATCCCAGGCAGTTATCAGCAAGATGGAGAGAGAAGGGAGTAAACCCTGTGATGGGGTTTCCTGGGGACATCAGGTTCTTCCCCACCAGGGGCTGATGTAAGGGATGTTTCTGTCCTGGAGAATTAAGCTGGTGCAGAGAAGCGTTTGCCCTTGACCAGAGGGAATTTTCCTTGCCTGGACCATGCATGAAAGGCAGAGCTGGCCCTGTTTCAGCAGGGCTATGCGCCCCATCCCCGTGGTCTGCAAGGATGTATGCCTGCAGTTATTAATAGGCCCTGTGCCCTCCTTGGGCACATGCTTGTGCTCCTTTGCCTTGCAGGGAGGCATGGGCTGGGGTGAGAGTGTGCTGGGTTTCCCTCTGGTAGTGCTGTGTAAGTGCTGCATTGCAGGGCATGAGCCTGCGGAGATTTCTTCTGCAATATTGCAGTCATCAGCACAAGCCCCCAGATGCTGTTGAGGCTGAGGTTTGAACAGACAGGGCATGGTTCTTTGTCTATAAAATAACGTTTGCATTTGTGGGTTTTTTTGAAATGTAAAATTTTTCGGAAAATATTAATTTGTTTCCTGCCCACCTGCTTATTTCCAGCATCCCCTGTAGTGCAGTGCCTGGGGTGAAGCTGCAGTGGTCATGGCTGCTTTGCACCCAGCTGTGTTTGGTTTGTGGGATGTCATGGGCCCATCTGGGTTGTCCAGTGCATCCTTCAGTTACTGTCATGCTCATTTGTCCCCTTTCTGACTGCACTTGGCCGACTCACTGCCTGCTTGCTGTGTTGTTTGGAGCATCTCTCTGCAGAGGTGCAGGAGGACCAGTGCAGCTGTCGTTACCCACATGGCTCGGTGGCTCATCTGCAGGTTTGTCTTCTGTTTGTTGCAGCTGGAGGCAACCAGCTCTGCTCTGCACTGGCCTGTGGCCTGTGCAAGATAAATTAAGCAAAGCTTTAGGAGCTGGTCAGTGAAAATCCCCTGCTGCAGTGGGTGCTCTGATGCTCTGTGTAATTGGGACTATTTCAGGTGTTCCCACGAGGACAAGGGATTTACCATGCAGGGAGGCCATATGTCCAGGCATGGCAGGAGCATCTTAAATTCACAAAGCAATTCTCAACTGTGGTGTCAGGAAGAGCTGCCTGCAGCACCTTGGAGACTCTTCAAAGGTGTATAATTTACAGAATTTTCTGCCCAGATGACAGAGGAGGCTTTTGCAGGCAGTAGGTGGTGTATGGCAAGCCCTTCTCAATGGCAGGGCATGTTCCCCACAGTGCGCTTCTTCTGTATCAGGATATATCTGGGCCCCATCCTGATGCTTTCCCTACCTGCCTAACAGGGTGGTCTGAGCTGGACAGGGACTGAGCTGTACCCCTCTTTGTGTCTTGACAGCTGCTGTGAACCCCTGCACCTCCCCACGGGTGCCCCAGACCGCTCCCATGGACCTGCGGATTGGGCAGCGTGTGGTCAAGCCTGGCTCTGACACCACCTTGCTGGCCCTGAAGCACACGCAGCAGCTGCAGCACCAGCTCTTCCTCGCCAGTCTGCACCAGCAGCAAGTGGAGCAGCTCACCCACCAGCACGTGAGGGTATGGGCGCCCTAGGGTGCAAAGTGGAAGTACCTGCACCCACTTCCAGTAGTGGCTGGGTGAGGACTGGGCAGTTTGATGAATTAATTTTGCCCCCAAGGCATGTACCGTGCATGTCTGCCAGCAGTGCCCTGCATTGGGGCTGGCTTTGTCTGAGCTTCTGTCTCTGGCAGGGATCAAGAGGAAGAGGCTGGAAATCCCAATCCCAAAATAACCTTCCCAGGTGAATTCCTTCTTTCCCCTGAGCTGGAGGGACTGTAGTGCTTTTTAGCCAGCCCGGAGACCTCTCTGGTGCGATGACACCACTTAGGGAGTCAGGCTGGGGGAGGGGTGGTGCCGCCGCCTTACTTTTAGGCCAAATCTCCATCCTGCCAAGGCCAGTGGGAGGACTGGGGCCTCCTGGGATGTGCAAACCAGGGAAATGTTTTCAGCCACATACCATGTGTGCTGAGTGAGGAGCCAGAGCAACTGGACAGGATGCCTGGTGTCTGTGATCTGCCACTCTGCTTGGCCACCGCTGTTTCTCTGCCCTAAAGGCATGGCTTACTCACTTTACAAACTCATTTGCTTTTCTGGGAAGCCTGCACCGAAGTTCTCTAGTGTCACCCAGAATAGCACCCCTGCCCTGCACAGCCGCTGCTGCCAGACTATGCGTTGTCATAAAATTACTGCAAGGTTTAGCTTGGACAGTTCCTCTGGAGGCCCCTGCTGAGGGCAGGCCCAACTTCAGAGGTAGGGCAGGTTGCAGAGGACCACATCCAGGCAAGTTGTGACCATCTTTAAGAGCAGAGACCACCCTTGCCTGTCCCAGTCACAGGGCTGCGCTGTGCCCATGGCAGGAATCAGTTCCATATATGCAGATGGGATTTCCCTTGCTGCGCATCTGTCCCGTTGCTGCTCATCTTTTTGCTGCACTCCTTGGAGGGCCCTGGTCCCATCTGCTCTGTAAAAACCCCTTTGGATGGTGAGAGATGCAGTTGTACCCCCTCTCCTCTGGACTAAACAAGCCCAGCCTCATCCTCTTCTCTCACGTCCCATGTGCTCTGCCCCTGAGCGCCAGCCCTGCTCTCTGTGTGTGGCATGGGCTCACTGGTTCCAGTAATCTTACCTGGAAGCCCTGGTGGACTCATACTGAGGTTTTCTCGGAGAGGCTGAGCATCAGCTTGGTCCACACAAGGAGAGTTAAGATGCTGCTGCTGCCATGATTGTTGGGTGCTTAAGAGGCATTTGTGCTTTCTGACCTCTCTGTGAGGTGGGACCAACTCTGAAAAACACGAAGACCCAAACTTTTAAGACTAGTGTAGTAACCCTTTTTATTCAACTATGATTTTTATTTTTTGTTGTATTACAACATGCCCTAGCTACAGATGTGTCAAAACACCATGAAAGGCAGCAAGTTGAAACAGACTGCTTTGAGTTTTACAATGTCCCTGGGGAGAGCAACTCTGGAGATTCAGGTTTGCTATGATGACACAACTTGACACGTTCTTATACCCATCACATTTCCAAAAATGACACAACTGCTGTTTCGGACATGCTCAATCACCATGTCATTGTGCCTTGGGCTTGGGGAGGGGATAGGAGGGCTTTGGTCTACACTGGGTGAAGCTAGGGTCTCCTGGTGTTGATGTCCCTCTCCTCTCACAGGTGACCATGGAGTCCCCGCACCGTGAAGCTGAGCCTGGGCAACAGGAGCAGGAACTACGGCAGATCCTCAACAAGGACAAGAGCAAGCGAAGTAAGAGCCTCCATGTGTCTGCTGCCTGAGGAGCCATGTCCCTGAAGCCAGGGTACTCTGCTCACAGAGGGAGCGAGGTCAGAGTGGCTTTTAGAAGGGGTCTGAGCAGGTGATTCTGCCCTTAGCCAGACGAATCTCTGCTTACTCTTGGTCTAAAGGCATGTGATAGCATCCACAGCACTGAGTATCTCTGTCCCGTGCATCAAACCGAGCCGTGCTCTGTGTCCATGTGGGGCCATAAGAACAACTCCATGTCCACAGGGAAGTCCGGACATTCTGAGCAGCAAACAGCGATGCCAGCAAGTTGCGCTTAGCAGCTGGCAAGAAACTTTTTTTGGCCCTGCCCTGGCTGGTGGTGTCCTTAGTGATGCCAGCCAGACGGTCAGAATAGCTCTCCATGCTAATGTTGCACTGTGCCCTACGGCCGCTGCAGCGGTGCTATCCGAGCTGATGGTGCTTGTGACTGCACTGAGCAGGGCATGAATTTGCCTGTAGAACTTAAAAGCCCTAGGCTGGAGCACCGGTGGCAGTGGGGAGAGGTTAGTGAGCTGCCCCCACGCTGGCCAGGAGAGTTTGCAAACCCTGTCGGCTGTGATCTCCCGGCGCCATCTAGTGCCAGGCGCTGCAGGTAGCGCGCAAGGAGCTCACCGAGTTTTTAGATGAGCAGAGCTCTGCATCACAACCCAAAGATGCAGCTGCAGCATGCATCGGGCACACTGCACCTGCCCCAGTGTCTGTGAGCCTACTGTCCGCCTGCCCATCCAGTCTGAGCTCTGTCAGGATGCTGTTATTTTCCCTTAGCTTCCAAGTGGCTGTGGAGCACAGGCTGCTCTGCCGCAGTTTGCAGGGTTGATGGGGGTAGTTGCAATGCTGAATACACAGTGCCTGCCCTTCCCATGCCATTCCTGAGCAAACAGCTCCTGCGAATGCAGTCAGCTTGGCATGGCTTAGCAAGACAGTCTACACACAGCCCTTTTATGCAATGTGGGATTTAATCATACAAATTCATTACTTAACTTGTGCTCAGAGGTGCCACATGTCAGAACAGAAGCGTGGAGCATCCCTGTTGTAACCACAGAGCGTTCCTGCTTAAACAGATGGTTGGGGATATGGCTGAGGTTGGGTAGGAGCATGGGAACAGGCCCTGTTTTGAGGTGGGAAATGGCATGGGAGGCTCACAGCAGTCAGGGACTGGCCATTGTAGTACCCAGCAGCAGTCAGACCTCTGTGTGTGGGTGTTTCACCACTGTGGTGGAGCCAGGTGTTGGACGTGGGTCACTGGTGTTTGTTTGCCAGCAAGGTGTGGTGAGTCTCATGCTTTTTTGCATCAAGAGATTCAGGAGCCTCAGAGCTGGTCCCTGAACTTTTTGGAAGTGTTTTCTTTTTCTTGCTGTCTCTCATGCAAGCTGTCCCCATTTGTGAGGGCAGAATACAGCTGTGCAGGGGGTTGAGGTGCAGGACAGGCTGAGCTGTATGCTGTTAACTGGAAATTATCAGCATGTAACACGGGCTCAAAGAGCCCCAGGGCACAGTGTCTCTGGAGAGGCTTCAGAAGGATCCCATGCACCTGTGGGAGTTTTGTTGCTACTGTGTGAGCCATGTTGTGCTTTCATGCTCTCTTTATTCTGTGGATGTCAGCTTATACCTGCTCTCTCTGGCTTAGATGAAGCAGGAAGATCTGCCACTGAGAGCTGCCTCTGGCAATGCTGTGCCTCTCACCAGCCATGTTCCCAGTGCTTAGCAAGCTGCATGCGAAAAGATCAGGCTCCTGAGGTGATGTGGGAGAGCAGAGCATGGGATGCTTCCCTGACCATCTGGGAAACTCCAGTTGCCCCAGCTGGCCTTTCTCTCCCCAAGCCAGGCTTGACCTGAGAACTGCACCAAGCATCTCCACAGGGTTTTCTCAGTGTCTGTGTGCTTGTAGGGGTCTCCAGACATCCTGGCATTACTTGCGGAGCCATGGGGCCACACTCATGTCTGCAGGGAGCCCTTTAAGTGTTCTGTGTTGGCTCTCAACCCTGTGTGCTTATTGCTGGTCTTTCTGCAGGTGCTGTGGCCAGCACAGTGGTCAAGCAGAAGCTGGCTGAGGTCATTCTGAAGAAACAGCAAGCAGCTTTGGAGAGGACCAGCAACCCCACCCCTTCAGCCATGCCGTACAGGTAAAACAGGGCATCCTCAGAACCTGGAAAAGGTGGATGTTTATCTTGAGCAAGATCTCGCTGATATCTTCTGTTTCCTGGTCTTTAGAGATACTGCTTAGCTAATATCTGTTGGGGTTAGGTAGCTTTGTTCTGTGTTAAGTGCTTGTAGGAGGTGGATGAAGCTCCCACACTGTTTTCCGTGACCTCATTGTACTTGGATGGCTTGTCCCACTCGTGACCCAAAATGTATTGTCAGGCTTCTTGTCTTTTGTCCCAAAACAAGGCAAAAACAGCAGCTTGATCCCTTGTATAGGTGCTTGTGGTAGTGGACAGGGCAAGCTTTTCTGGCCACTGGCAGAAGACTAGCCCATGCCCAAGAAAGGCAATGGGCCACCCTTGCATGGGAGGGTGTAATGTGAGTGGCACATGGCTGCCAAGTAGAAAAGGTCTCTAACAAGATGGCTTCTCCCTGTAGGTCTTTGGAGCCTCTGGATCCTGAAGGCCCTTCCCCTCCTGTGCTCAGCACCTTCCTGTCCCCTGTCCCTAGCACTTCTCTTGACCCGCCAGAGCATTTTCCTCTGCGGAAGACAGGTAAGGACTTGGGGATAATGCCATCTCCCCTTCCACTGTGATGCCCTTGCAGCCCACTTGCAGGGGACAGCTGGAGCTGAAAAGTGGGGTGGCCTGACCCCAGGAAGCCAGTCCAGCTTTTCCCCTGTCAGCAGCGGGGCTGGAACTAACTGCCTTATCTGCTCACAGCATCTGAGCCCAACCTGAAGGTGCGTTGCAAGCCCAGGAAGTGCCTTGACCGACGCAAGAACCCCCTGATGCGGAAGGAGAGTGCTCCCCCCTCACTGAAGAGGCGGCCACCTGAAGCGATTGGTGAGGGCTTTGCCTGGACAGTCGTATCTTGGGGTTTGGAGAGACCTTGGGGCCAGGCTGGAGCAGCTATGGTCTGCCCAGGATCCTGCGCCCCTTCTGCCTGGGGGGCCATGTCTCAAGGGCTTGGCATGTAATCAGTGCCTTCCTGAGGGCACAGCTCATGGAGGGAGCTCTCTGCCGTGATGGTGCAGGGACAGATGAGCCAGGAAAGGATGCTGCTGCAGCTCTACCCTGCTGCTTTTCTGGCCCAGGACGGACCTACAAGGCTGGAAGGGTTTAAAGCCCTGAGCAAATGCAGCTGGTCAGGCTTCCTCGCCGTGGTGTGGTACTTCCCACGCTAGCAGGCAGCTCTGTCTCCACTGTGCCAAAGGGAGATTTGGCCCTGGGAGGCAGGTGGGCAGCTGTTAGAGGGAGAGAGTGCTATGAAGGGCTGAGGCGGGGGCTGTGCAGCCCTTCTCCAGGTGCTTGTGCCCATCGCCCCCATTTCTCTTCCCTGTGCAGACTCCTCCCCAAGCAGTAGCAGCACCCCAGTGTCTGGCTGCAGCTCTCCCAATGACAGTCTCCCCGCTGAGCATGGAGCCCTCCCTGCTGCCTCCAGCATGGCCCACGAGGTGAGTTCCGACAGCCTCACAGCCAGGGGTCTTGCAGTGTGGGGCTTCCTGACCCTAGGGTTGGGTGCCCTGATCTCCCACTCCCATCCTAGGCTCAGATGAAGGTAGCATGCTCCCCCAGAGACCCCAGCCCTGGAACCCTGCTGCCCAGGAACTGCCCTTAGCCCTGCTTTCCCTGCACAGTGGGATCCTGTGTCTGGCGCAGCACTGCTCCTGATGCACTGCCCTCCTTTGCAGTGTGCGTTTCTTGTCTCCTAGTGTATGTGCTGTCCCCATGGGTCCCCAGTGCCCCTTGCCCTGCTCCCAGGCATTCCCCCAGGCATCTGGGGCTCAGCTCCTCTTCTGCTGCCTGTGCCCAAGCTGCTTGTCCCATGCTGAGCTCTGCCGCTTCTGGAGCAGGAGACTAATGAATTGTCTTTGATGCAGACACCCCTGGCCCAGCGCCTGATGATGCAGGAGAGCTCACTGGCCCAGTTTGCCCTGCAGAGTGCAACCTCCCTTCCGGCTATCACGCTGGGATTGCCGGCTACCACTAGCACCAGGGTAGGTAGCCAGGTTTTAGGTAGCCCCAGAACTGGGCAGAGGGTTCCCACAAGGCAGGGGAAGCCCTTTTCTTTGGGCCTGGGGTTCCTGGGCTCATGTCAGGTGTGTGCTGGCTCTGAGTATTTGCAGGCACTGCCTGTGGCCACAGTGAGGATGTGCTGTCCTCTCCTTGTGCTGTGTTCCAGCAGGTTGCTAACCCAGTCTTTCTTCTCTTCTCTGCAGGGAGAGTCAGATCTCCGCCCCCTCTCCAGCTTGGCACACCGGGTGCCTGTGCTGAACGGACCTGTCCTCACGGGCACACACTCACCCATGTTAATACCAGCTGGCTTGGAGCAGCATGAAGCTGCGAGCCCCTTATCCCCTCGGCTCCAGCCCGTCATCATCCTTGAGCCCTCGGTCACCCACACTCCACTGGTGGCAGGTAAGCATTGAGCTTGGTGACAGGCACTGAGGCTGTGTCAGTGCTGTCCAGGGCTCAGTGAGGAGCTGTGCTTGGGGTGGGCAGGTTTTTTGGGTGCCAGGAAAGCTCAGTGGCCTTGATTTTTCCATTACTCTCCCATGAGCCGTGGCAGAGAGAATGAAAGAAGTTGACCCTGATTCTGGCTAGCCAGCAAGTATGTCCTTGCCATGGATGAAACGAGAGTTCAGCACGCACCATGGCCTTGACAATGCAGAGAGCACCATTAGTTTTGGCTCTTCATTCCAGCTGCCCCTCACCCTGCCTGAGCTGGGCTGCTGTGGAGCTGTTCACCCTTCCCGCAGCCCAGAAGTCCCCCTCCAAGGGGTCTTTCCTGCCTCTTCCTAGATTCTTGTGCCAGCAGATTTCACTACAGACCTTGCATTGAGCAGGGCAGCTCAGACCTTTTGGCTGTGCCTCTTTTCCCCCAAGCCCCTCTGGGTAATCTGCTCTGACCAGCAGAAAGAGAACTGGCTCCTATGTGCAGGTTCCTGACTCCATCTCTCCCTGCCCCATGATACCTGCAGTGAAGGAAGCTTCTCCCATTGAAGGTGAAGCTGGGGGTGGACTGAGATGATTGAGGTCAGACAGATATTGTCCCCAGACCACTGTGGGCTGTGTGAGGCCAAAGTGATAGGGACAGAAGGAAGCGAACCATAAAGGCACAACCCATACATCCTAGCCTACCAGCACTGGGCTCCAGGGCTGGGTCACTGTCATTTTTAGGGCTGTCTGGAGACAGTCCGCACGGGTCTAGACAGCACTGATGCTTGTCTTGGTGTGGACTGACAGCTGCACAGGGTATCATGTCTGCCCAGTGGAGAATGCCATCCCTCATCTCTCCTTCCTCTCCCCTCCAGTGCCAGGTCTGGGAACAGTCCCCTTCTCCTTCACCCCCTCGCTCATCTCTGCAGAGCGTCTGTCGCTCCCAGGCCACCATAAACCGCTGGGCAGGACCCGCTCAGAGCCCCTGCCCCAGAACCCCAAGGCCATCCAGCAGCAACTGGTGTACCAGCAGCATCACACCCAGTTCCTGGAGAGACTCAAGCAGCAGACACATCTGGGCAAGGTAAGTCGTGGAGGCCCAGCCTGGGCATGTAGGAGGCAATGGGAGACAGATGCTAGAAGGGTGCGTGGTGGCATCCCTGCTTGCCAGGCAGTGGGTGCCAGATGTCCAGGGCCAAGCCCTAGCCAGGCATGCAAGATGCTGCCTTGCCCAGGCCTATAGCAGCAAGCTGAGGGTACATGCTTGGCTTCCTTGGCTCCCTCATTCATCATGCTCCTGCCCTGAGATGCCCTGCCACCCCTCATAATCTTCTTGGCCTGGCCTGGCCCTGATACCTGTCTGTGCTCATTTGTGACCGCTCCAACTGCAGCGCATGGCTAAATCCAGTGAGAAGCCCCGTCTACGGCAGATACCCTCTTCTGAGGACATGGAGGCGGAGGGGACACTCCCAGAGGCTGGGGCTGAGAGTAGTGACCCGGCAAGGGCACATGTGGAGCCCACACGACCAGGGAGCATCATAAAGGAGCCCGAGAGGATGCCAAAGATGATGCAACCTCAAGAGGAGCTTGTCCTACAGCAGGTATGCAAGGGCTGCCAGGGATGAGAGAGCCCTGGGGGGGGCATCGAGGCTGCCAACCTGAAGCAGCTGGGCACAAGGAGCCCACAGGAAAAAAGGATAGTGCCTTCCTTGGCTGTCCTGAGCTGTGTGGAGCCCTTAGGGTGGTTTGAAGCTTTCATAACAGGTTCAGGCAGGAGTGGACTGTAAGAGGTGGAGTTCCTAGCCTTGTCCATCTCTCCAGTTGTGGCTTAATTGCTTTGAGCATTAGTCCTGAACAGGCAGCATGCAGAGATCACTGCCCTGCAATTTGGAGCAGTTCTTTTCTCCATCCCTTGGTGTCTCCCATTTAAGGCTTTACACAAACCCAGCAAAGCTGGTAGTATCTTGAGCCTTGGATGATTCGGATAAGACCGTGAAAGCCACCCCCACAAAGGGGTGCTGTATGGCTAAGGACACAGGCACCACATCTGTACCTTCCTTGAGCCTGGGGTGGTTTGCTAGGACAGAGACAAGAGCTCCAGCCACCCCTGGCATCAGCAAGACTGGGCATGATCTCCAGATTGCTGGGCATCATCCCCAGACTGGTGTGCATTTTCCAGATTGCTGCGCCTTGTAGCAGGGCTGCCCAGCACTGCAGGACTGAGCCAGCAGAGAGCAGCAGATGCTGCATGACTTGTCCCAGCTCCTGCAAACTGGCTCCAAGCCCCACAGCATGGAGGGGGCTGTCGTATCCAGACCCTGGGAGGGTGCGCAGTGCAGGGCTCCCTTCCCTGTGCCGAGTGATTCTACTCTCACTGCCTTGGCACTTTGCTCTGGACACTGTGCTCACCACTGCCTCTCTCCATCAGGCCTATCTCTGGGATTCCTACCAGCGCGTGCAGCAGCAGCTCCTCAAGCGGCAGCCCTTGGCCGAGTCTCCCGTTGTCCCCACGATCCATGCAGCGCACAGGCCCCTCTCCAGGGCCCAGTCATCTCCTGCCACCGCAACTGTCTCCCTTCCTGCCCAGGACACAGCCTCCAAGACACTCTCCCTGCCTGTGCAGGAGCAGCCAGCCAAGCCACATTTCATAACAGGTATGGCCCGGCCCCTGTGCAGGGCTGTCACAGCTGGAGCTGCAGGGGCTGAGGATAAGAGCTGCAAGAGAGCTGGGGATGCCCAGGGGCAGCTTAGCATCAGTCCTAGTCACTCCCAGACTTATAGATCCTTGGGAGTGCTCTGGCTGGCTGCAGAAAGACCATGAGGGTCACCTTCTACGGTGGCTTTTCCAAGCAGGACTTGCCTCCCTGGCCCCTTGACTGCTGTCCTGGTCCAGCGATGCTGGCAAGGTTCAGCTCTCTTACATATATCCAAGGCAGGATTTGCTTCAAACGTGTTGGGACACAGGCTCCCGTGATTTGAGGGAAGTGTTTCAGTGAAACCAAATAGTTACAAGTGTTTAGGGTCTCAGCCAGCCCCTGAAAAGGAGCTGAATTAGGGTCAGCACCATCGAGGCCTGGGTGTCCAGTTCAGTCTCAGGAGTAGCAGCTCTCCTTGTGTGTTGCAGGGCTGGTTTATGACTCTGTGATGCTCAAACACCAGTGCTCCTGTGGTGACAACAGCAACCACCCAGAGCATGCAGGCAGGATCCAGAGCATCTGGTCCCGTCTGCAGGAGAGAGGCCTGCGCAGCCAGTGTGAGGTGAGTGCATGTGGCAGGGTCTGAGCAGCATGCCTGTCCAGAAAGGGGATGCTGGTACAGCAGATCTCACGCCAGTGGTGTGATAGGTTATCCTGCTCCCATCTCCATCCCTTTTGCTCCAAGATCATCTCAGCCTGTTTACCACCATTATCCAGAGGGCTTGGTCTTGTCCGTTGCTGGCAGTGCCAAGTTGGAGCATGCTGGTCTGACCATCTCCAGCTTCAGATGGCAGCAGCAGTCTGCTCTGCTGGAAGATGGGCATAGGGAGAAGTGTGATCCCTACGGGAACAGGGTGTTCTGCCAACTCTGGGAACATCGGTGTCAGTTCCAATCTGTTAGAAACCTTGTCCAGGTCTAGCTGGGCTGACTGGTCTGCACAGGGCTCTGCAGTTGTAGGAAGGTGGTGCTGGCATTTCCTGCCTGATCCCTGCAAATGAGGGGGTGCTGAAGTTCAAATCCAATGCAAGAAGCAGCGTGCTGAACCTTGCAGCTGCCTCCTCCCCAGCTGCAGTGACACAAAATGTGGCTGTACTTGGTCAGCAGGATATGCCACTTCTACCCTCGGAGGCTGGCGTGCTTGGGTGGGAGAGCCTGTATCTCCCACCTGGAGCTGCTTGGTCACAGCCCCTGTCTGCCACAGTGTCTGCGGGGACGCAAAGCCACCCTGGAAGAGCTGCAGTGTGTCCATACCGAGCGCCATGTCTTCCTCTACGGCACTAACCCCCTCAACCGCCTGAAACTGGACAACGGGAAGCTGGCAGGTAAGTTCACATCCACACGGCTCCCTCGGGCAGCAGTGCCCTCACCTGCCTGTCCCTGGCCATACACCCACTCCGGGTGTCGGAGCACTCTCAGCTGTGGGAACCACACCAAGCAGCTGCCCTGCAGACTGTTTTGGCCAAGCAGCCGGGCCAAACCTCCCTGCCTGTGCCAAGTGCCCTGTCCCCCACCATTCTCCAGTTTCTCAGCTCTGAAGTCCTTGCTGTCCCCTCTCTTTGCAGGGATCCTGTCGCAGCGGATGTTTGTCATGCTGCCCTGCGGAGGGGTGGGGGTAAGTGCTTGACCTCTGCTCTGGCTGGTTTTGGATGGGGCTGTTCCTTTCATCTGTCCCCAGCAAGGGCCCCCTCATGGGCTTGAGTGGAGAGGGAGCTCCTGCAGCCTTTGGGCTGCCAAGGCTGGGCAGCCTCAGGCGGGAACACTCCCATATGTGGGCAGGATATCATTGTATCCCCCCTGTCCCTGGGATGGTCCTAAGCATCCCACCCTTGAAAGGGGATCCTTTATGCCTGGTTACTCTAGGGGACCCAGCACCAAAAAGCCCCTCACAGCCATTTCTAAGAGCCCAGGGCATTAGAAGGGAGCAGACTGGCAGGATGGCTAGGGGAAGCCGCAAACCATTGTCACCATTGAGGGAGAGAAGTGGTGTCATGGGCACAGCAGCTCACCACTTCTCTCCAGACACTTCTGTGGCCTCTCCTTTCACAGCTTGCCATCCTGGTTTCTCTCCATTCATTGCGTTCTCCTCTCTTCCTCTTCCCCACCGTCTCTGTCCTCTCTTTCTTTCAGGGTGGGTCTCACTCCATGTCTTCCTGCTGCTTCTTCTGGTTCTTCTCTCCTTGCCCCCACTGCTGGGCACCAGCTCTTCTCAGCCCCGTTTGCATCTACTTTCCCCGCTCTGCCTCCCCTTCCCTGCTCTCCTCCCACGCGCGCGGGCAGCTGGAGCTGCCCTTCTCCGTGGGCAGAGGGGAGCCTTTGAGTTGCGCACATGGCGTTGATCAGAAGAGACTTGAGTTTTCCGGCTCTGGCTCAGCCTTTGACGTGACCCTGATCAAACCAAGATGTTTGGTTAAACAATAAAATAAGATAAAGAAGGTAATGAGCATTTTCTCAGTCAGTCCTTCCAGCTCCAGGGTGCAGGGTGAGATGCTCTGTGCAGAACTGGGCTGGGGGCTGGGGCTGAGAGCAGACGGAGGAGCTGCCATCCTGGTGGGAGGCTTGCCCCATTGCGTGCAAGGTGGTCTGGCTCCACGGTGCCTGGCCCTTCAGCCTGCACAGGACTTCAGCCCCTAGTCTCAAGTAGGGCAGCTGGCGGAGAGCGTGGGTCCCATGACTGGGATCTCTTCCACTGGTGCCTTGTCCCTACCTGATCAATCCCGTTGCTTCCAGGTGGACAGTGATACCATCTGGAACGAGCTGCATTCCTCCAACGCTGCCCGTTGGGCTGCAGGCAGTGTCACTGAGCTGGCCTTCAGGGTGGCCACCAGGGAGCTGAAGGTAGGCTGGCTTCATGTAGAGGTCCCAGGGCTGTGCATCGCCCCGTGGCCAGGCAAGAGAAGGGCTGTGGGGTCTCACCAGCCAGTACTGGGTACTCCCAGCCCTGTGCTGCTGCAGGTTCCGTCCCCAGCTGTCCCCATGCAGCAGGACCAGCCAGCCGGGGTGTAAAGAGGCTGCGTGATGCTGTGGGAAGCAGCTCTGATGGCCTCACCTTTCTTTTGTCCCCAGAATGGCTTTGCTGTGGTGCGGCCACCTGGACATCATGCGGATCCTTCCACTGCCATGTAAGAGACGTCCCTTCCCAAGCTGCAGGGCTTGGGGCTGGCATGTGGGAAGCCACAAAAAACAGCTCCTTGGCTGAAAATCATTCCAGAATAAACACCAGGACCCATCTGTATCCAGGCCAGGGGGAGAGGGGAGGGTGAGCCTACCCTTTAGGGAGCATGTGGGCCAGGAGGGAAGGGTCCCAGAGCATTAACCATCTGTGACTCCCTCTTTGCAGGGGATTCTGTTTCTTTAACTCGGTGGCCATTGCTGCAAGGCAGCTGCAGCAGAAAGGGAAACTCAGCAAGATCCTCATTGTGGACTGGGTAAGTCACCTCTGTTCCCCAGCATGTCCCTACTCCTCTCCAGGACATCCCCAGGAGCAGGTGTCTGCACCTCCTTGCAGCTCTGATTTGGAGCTGGACCGGAGAGCAGTGAAACCTCCTCCTTTGGGGACCGGCTGCCCGGAAGGAGTGTGGCTGGGAACCTTCCTGCATGTCAGGATGGGGGAGCAGGAGCAGATCCTGGGGATGGAGGACCCAGCCCTGGAGCAGGGTAGAGATCCAGTTGCTTTTAGCTCCATTAGGCTATTGGGCCACCCTCAAGGCTGGAAAAAAGAGCACTCTCCCAATATCTCTCTCCCTCTAGGATGTTCACCACGGCAATGGGACTCAGCAAATCTTCTACAGGGACCCTGATGTTCTCTACATCTCTTTGCATCGTCATGATGATGGCAACTTCTTCCCCGGTAGCGGGGCTGCTGATGAGGTAAAAAGCACCAATGTGCTGTGAGGTCTGTGCAGCTCTGCCTGAGGAAGCAGCGCTGGTGACAAAGGGCACAGCCGGGACAACAGGGCACTGACAAGTTTGAGCAGGGGATAGTTTTGTGTCAGTGCCTTGTGGGCTCATTCCTTATTGGTGCCTGATCCTGCCTGGTTCACCCAGCTGGCTGCAAAGGTGGGGCTTCATCCCAGCCCGCAGCCAGCGGCAGAGGGACAGTGACTGATGGTTGCAAGGATCTGGGAAGTGTCAGAAAAATGCCACAGCTTCTCCTGCTCTTCAACAAGCTTTGCAAACCCAGCCAGCTCCTGTGGCACAGGGTAGAGCGTCCAGGACACCCTGCCTCCCCAGAGCCTGGAAGTGATGGAGCCCACTCAGGGCACTGCCCTGGCACCCCTGTAGGCCATATCCAGGCCTTCATTGCTGTCCTTGCTCTCTCACAGGTTGGTGCTGGCCCCGGTGAGGGATTTAATGTCAACGTAGCCTGGACTGGAGGGCTTGACCCGCCGATGGGTGACCCTGAGTATCTGGCTGCTTTCAGGTACTGTTCCTGTGTTTCTGCTTATCTCCTCTTTCCCTCCTTGTTAGGCTGAGCCAGCACTTAACACCTCATATTTGTTTTTTACCCACACAGGACAGTAGTGATGCCAATCGCACACGAATTCTCCCCTGATGTGGTGCTGGTGTCAGCTGGCTTCGATGCAGCGGATGGCCATCCGCCACCCCTGGGCGGCTATAAAGTCTCTGCTAAATGTAAGGAGGTAGAAGCAGTGCTGCTGGCTCAGGGCAGGTTGTTCCCACTGTTTACCCAGGCTGGGGCCACTGCATAGGGGTGGCAGCTCTCCAGGGAGTCAGAGGAGATCTTTGGGGTTGTACCTGCCCAGCATTGAGGGCCAGGGCCCCAGCGTTTAGAGCAGGGAGACTGACTCCCCATTCTTCGGGCTTCTCCTCCAGGCTTCGGCTACATGACAAAGCAGCTGATGAGCCTGGCTGGTGGAGCCATTGTCCTTGCACTAGAAGGTGGCCATGACCTTACGGCCATCTGTGATGCATCCGAGGCCTGTGTGTCAGCCTTGCTGGGCAACGAGGTGAGAGCTGGGGGTCAGCGGGTCGTGGCAGTGGGGCTGTACTGGTCCTGCAAGCCGAGCCCTGGGCACAGCTCCCTCTTGTTGACCCCCTTGTGTCTTCATTCCACAGCTGGACCCTCTCCCAGAAGAAAGCATGAGGCAGAAACCAAACCCCAACGCAGTGCGCTCCTTGGAAACAGTGATCCAGGTCCAGAGTGAGTGTCCCAGGGCTGGGGGCTCAGTTAGTTAACGTGGAAGTTAGGAGTTAACATTTTCTCCCCTCTCCAGTAAACCCTATGACCTCCAAGGGGACAGCTGGCATAAAAGACTCTAGTGGATTCTTCCATCATCATCCTTCTCATGGGAGGGTGATACCTCGTGTGCATTCACTGCAAGGGAAGCCCAGAGATCTGGGGCACCCCATCCTGGCACCTCCTGATTTTTGCTTTTCCTGCAGGTAAATACTGGGTGGCTGTGCAGCGCTTTGCCTCCAAGCTGGGCTGCTCCTTCCTGGAGGCGCAGCACCACGAGGCAGAAGAGGTGGAGACAGTCACAGCCTTGGCCTCCCTCTCGGTGGCTGTGATGGTGGAGAAGAGGTAATGCTCTTAGTTAATCCTGGGGGATGTGGGTGCCTGGATGATGTAGGTGCCGCTCACTCCCTGTGTGCCTGGGTCCGAGCCCTGCTGTCAAGGGGGTGGCAGCAGAGAAAAGCCATGTCCTGCAGCCAGATGAGATTCTGGGAGGTCAGGACCGTGTTGGCTTAAAGCAGGTTTTGGTCTGGGGGAGTTAGAAATTTTAACTGTCCTCCCCACTGAGATCTCTGATCCTGCAGCCCTCACGTCCTGGCAGATTTGGCCCCAGTGTTCAGCATTGTTGGGTGGTGGGTTGAGGTTCTGCATCCACATGGTCAGGACCTGGATTGGCTTCTGGGAGATGCAGTGCTGGGGTTTTCCCAAACAAAATGAAAATGAGACCAAATCCTCTTCCCTTCCTTGGAGGCTGGAGGTGTGGAGGTGGGTCACCTCCTTTCAGCAGCATCCCCAACCTGCCCACCACCTTTTCTCATCCTCACCAGGACTCAGCCAGAGTCTACATGGGTCTCAGTGGGGTGGGAAGCACTGGCAAGTTGGGAGGCTTGTTGGATAGCCCCAGAAGCTGGACTTGCCAGAAGGCTCCGTGATGCTGAGCGGTATATGTTGTGTGACACAGGTCTCCTCATTTCATGTGTCACATTTCTCCGTTTCAGGCCGCAAGACGAACTGATGGAGGAAGAGGAGCCCATGAACCAGTGATGAGCAGTGATATTCTCTGCTCCTCTACTTCCAGGATGTGGCTGGACTCTCCTGAGCCCAGTGGTCGCTCTTCACTCCTGGCTTCCCATTTGCCACGTGATCCTCACTCCTCAAGTCATGGTCCTGAAACAGCCTGGACCTTTGGCTGCCACCTCTGCAGGTGTCCCAGAAAGGATGCTCCTGCAGCTACCTGGAGGATGTCCTCCTCCTCGGGACTGATGGAAAAAAGACTAACTCCCTCTGCATGGCATGGCCTTGCAAACCTAGACCGTGCCTGCAGTCAGTTCCCAACATTCAGGACGTGAAACCCCTCCAGGGGTGTGCATGAGAGGCCTCCAGCCCTCTGGCTGCAGTGGCAGCCAGATACAGACCTGCCCTTCTCCTGGGATCTTCCTCACCCTTGGGGAGGGGGGTGGGTGTTGGGACGGACGTTGTGGCTGTGCTTCGGGTGGTTAGAACCACCCCCGGGACTGCATCCAGAGCTCCTTTCTGGCCAGGCAGCAATGCCTTTGAGAAAGCAGCCCTGTGTTTTGCTCGGGAGGGACAGGCTCCCTGTGTCTTCCCACAAAGGCTTCCTGGCTCCCCTTCCTCTGGTGGGGCATGAGGCAGGAGCAAGTGTGACAGTGACGTGGGGTATGAGCAAGTTCTGCACGAGAAGGGTTTGGACAGCTGTAGGTGATGCGCCGATGCCCTGCAGCTGGGGAAGAGCAAGGGCTGGAGTGTCTGCAGTGCCCAGGGTTGCACCTGTGGGTCATCCTAACCACTAACTAGACCGTGAACCCTCTGGTGCTGGGGCTCTGATTTGCACTATATACAATTGATGTGTGCTAATGTGAACCGTATGTATTCTTATTTCCATGGGAATTTTGAGAACAAACAGCTCTTCATGTGGACATTACCAAGGTGCCTTGAGCCCTTTCAGCAACGCGCTGACCTGAGGATCTGTATCAATGTAGACCCCTGTAATCCCTGAAGCAGGGGCAGCCCAAGCTGTCTTCCAGTCACCACCCTGAGCCCACCCTGCAGTTACACCCCCAGCACCCCAATGGGCTCCTCCAGCTGAGATCCTGTGGGGCTGGGGTGACAGGGGCAGGGGCAGGCCCCCCAAAATGAAGTGTCCACCTAGATTTGCCTTCTTCCCATCTCATACTGCAACAGGGCATCATGTGCCTCCTCACTCTGAGAGGTAGGTAGGTCCCCTCTCAGGCATCGTGGTGCTGGGCTGCAGCAGAGTCTGGGGACAGCTGGGCTGAGGTGGTGGGGGTGGATGGGACATTGATACCTGTCTGAGCTCAGGAGGCAGCTAGATCCATCTGCAGACACAGGGAGGAGATTTTGTAAAGAAAAAAACCCAAACAAACCAAAAAATAACAAAAAGAAAGGGGGCCGGGGGGAATATATTGGAAGAATAAAACGTTTCTGTGTCTCAAACTGCCCAGAGCTGGGGTCCAGCAGCACTGGCCAGTGACACAGAGACTGAGGAAGGTGTGAATTCCATCACGGCTGGGTGACAAGCAGAGATGCCACTGCCCATGCACCCCGACAGCTGCCTCCTTGCTGCTGGCGCTCTGGTACCTGCGCTCGCCCTGCAAGGTGGTCCTGTGATGGGCAACTTCTGGCTGGACGGGAGGGAGGGCATCACATTGCAGTAGGACAGCTTGGGCAGGAAGGGGTTAAAAAGCGCCTGCCCCCCCTCCCCTCCAACCCTCTGTCTTCTCCAGAGCCTAGTGTTTGTAGATACTGGCCCTCCATTCTGTGGATTCTCCTGCCAAGGTTGGGTGGTGGGAAGGACCTGCTGCTTCTCCAGCCTCTGGGCACTTGAGCATTACTGGTGTCCCGCCCAGTGCCAGCCACTGTGGCCTCTTCCCTCTGCTCCTTCCCATCAGCCGAACTGGGCACCCTGCTGCGGCTCCTCCAGTGCCACCATCTCTCCACCGGTCAGCCTCAGTGCCACTTCCCTGCTCAGTCCCAATGTCACCCTCATTTCTCACAGTGGATCCCAGCTGGACTCATGCTGGACCCCAGGAGCAGTCCTGATGTGGCATGGCCCACAGCTGCTCCTCACCGCCAAGAAAGCCCAAAGGTCAACATTGAATGAGGATTTATGCTCCAGTTCCCTCCAGGAGAAAACCGTGGGTGGAACTGGGTGAGCTCAGCTGTGGAAGCTGTTGCAGAGGGACATGCCCCAAGCAAACAGCCTCTTTCCTCACTTCTTCTTTAGTACTTAACATTTTCAGATTTCCCCTGGGTCTATCAGGGCAAGAACCCAAAGGAAGAAAAGCGGTGATTAAATAAGCTCATGAATTCAAGGGCTGACCCTTCCCAGCCTCCAGCCTGACAGATCTGTCTAGGAGCACCCAGCAGGACCTTCATGAGTGTTACCTGGCCAGGGCTGGGTTGGATGGCCAAGAAGTCATTCATTTTTTGCACCCGGCATGGTAGGTCACCCCAAACCAGATCCAAAACTGAGTAGCCCCTCTGCCTTCGCTCCCCTGTTGTGTCACCACAGCAGCAGCTGATGTGTCAAACAGCTCACGGAAAGTGCCGGCCCCGTCTGCCAACTGGGGACTTGTGGTTTCAACCCCAAAGATGGGGCCAAACAACATGGCAGTAAGGGCGTGTTTGTGCGAGCACATTTTTTTCTAGCAGAGTCATGTGCTTCCTTGCAGGGGTCCACTCTCCCCATGGGGTAGCACCTCCTTATCCCCAGGTCCCCCCCTAGATGCCCCTTTCAGTGGTGTCCACTGAGCATGGAGGCTGGAGGAGGTGGTGGGGTTCCATGGGTAGAGTTCCATGGTGATGCTGAAGACCAGGTATGGGTGGGTGCATCACTGCCTGGGTGCTCCCACTACTTCTTGGTTAGGGTGGATGAACTCACTGAGTTCCCATCTGCCTGATTTTAACAGCTGAACATCAGGCAGAGGAGTCCTACCATGAAGCTGATGGTGGACATCTCCAGTTCCAGGGAGGAGCCATCCCTGTTGCCGTGCCCGTGCATCCCAGACGAGCCTGCCCCACCGCATTGTAAATGGAGAATGGGACCTCCAAACCAGGCACCAGCTCCCACAGAAGACACTCGTACTGTCCAGCCAGTGGGAAGGTTTGTTGGTGTGGCAAAAAATGCCGGATGATGTCCTGGCCACCCATGCCAAGGATGCTGTGGGATGTCCAACATTGTGCTGGAGGAACTGTCCCTCAGGGATGAGGTTTATTTGGGCTTTTCTCCCAAGACACATGAAGATGCTAAGGGCCAGAACATCTCCAGATCTATCCCTCCTTGTCCCAAACACCTTTTCCCCCAGCAACTTTCTGTGTCTTTGATAACAACAACTATGGTTGTGGCTGTGAACATTGAAAAAAAACCCAAGACCTTGGTTCAAATTGTTGTTCCTTCCTTAGGGCTGATGTTTCCCTCATTTTAAAATAAGTCAATATACACATTTATTTAAAAAGAAAAAAGACTCAACAAAATGTTACTTAAAAAATAAATTTTAAAAAGATATTTACCCTTTTTTTTTTTTTTTTAAATTAGGCTTGGAAGCCTGACTCTCCACTTTGCAGAGGTATTACCCCTTTATTTTTAAAGGACATTTTAATTTTTGAAAGAAAATTTATCTTTCTAAAGGTGGTTTCATTTTTCATGTGTAAAATACTTTGTCTGATGCAGTTAACAAAGCCATCCACAACCCTATTTTTAATGGAATTTATATTTTTTTAAGCACATTCAGATTTTTTTAAAGGCTGTGGTCAGCTCCCCAGCACAGGGAATCCACTCACATTGTACATAAAAAATTGAGAAATATATAGAAAAAGATAGTCTGAACCTTGCTGTTGCTTCTCCTTGGATTCTCTGGTGTGTAATAAAGCATGATCACTAATTGAAACTCTGCTGTTGAGTCATTTATAACACTTCTCTCCCGCATGGATTATTTCAGTTTGCATGCCTGTTACAACCTCATTTAAAGGGACTTCCCCCTCCCCCCCCCCCCCTTTCTCTGCTATAACAAGCAAAAATACCTGATTCTCCTTTGCCCAACTTAACAATGACCAGGCACCAGTGCTGATGGAGGGTGCAGGGGTGGGTGCGCAGCTGTGCCACCTCATGCTTAATGAGAGCACCATTTCCTTTGGAAACAAAAGGATTGAACGCTGGAAAATTCCCCCGGACTTTATTGGGATCATGCAGAAACCCCAACACCCCTCCATTGTCCCCCCCACTGTCTCCACATCCCGCCAAGTCAATCTCACCCCTGCAAGAGCCTGAATCTCCCCAGGGCAGCACCACTCCCGAGATGTCCCCAAACTCCCCCAATTCTCATGGGGAAGAGGGAAGGGCTGTATGTTACATCTCCAGCCTTATTTTTCCAGTAATTTCAAAGAAATTGGGTTGTTCCAACAGAGTGGGTGGTTTTGAGACACATCCATGGACTATGAGTGAATGGAGGGTGTTGTGAGCCTCAAGGTTCATTGAGGGGTTCAGCAGCCCCCCTCAGATCCTCTCCACATGCCAGTTAGCAATACAAACCATGATGCTGTTACGGTGCAGACCTCCAGAACAGGATAAAAGCAGACAAAACCCACGACTCATGCTCAGTCCTTGGCCAAACCCTTGGGCGCTGCATTTTCACATCCCAGGGGGACTCTGGGAAGCGGTGAGGACCAGACCAGTGAGGGAGGGCACGAGCACTTATCATCCCAAAAGGAATTGTCCTGCCTGGTCCTGGCAGAAGGCAGCTGCCTGCAAATCCTGGCTGCAGGCAGTGGGGATGTGGGGAAGACCAAGTCCGCTGAGCCAGAGACATCAGCTTTCCTGCAGGCTTGGGAAAACAGGCAGCTATTACAGGAGTTGATAACTTGAGTATTTCTTACCTGCGAGTCAAAAATAAATTACAACCTAAAGAGTTTTGTACACAGCATCCAAACAAGCTTGTTCCAAGCAAAACCACCTGGGTCCTGGTCTGAGTCCCTCTGCCCCAGCCCCAGGGTTTGGAGGGGTCAGAGCAGCCCCAGCAGGCAAGGAGGCTGGCAGGGTGGGATGGGACTTGTGCTCTCCTGCTCGCTGGGGAGGCTGCTGTCATTTTTTCAGGTGCTGGAGGAGAGCAAGGTGGCTGGGTCTGGGTGCCTGGGCGCTGGCGAGCTGCTGCTTGTTTCCATTGAAGTGGAGGCCTAAGACCTAAAGGGAGACAGGCAGGGTCAACCTGGCTGCCAAGTCACCAAGGTTTTGGCTTGGCACAGCCAGCCCAGGCTTCCCAAAATCATGCCAAATCCAGTGCTTGGCTGGGTAGCCAGCGGAGGGAAGAGCCATGTTTGGTTCTGGCTCCTGAGCCTTCATGCCTTGGAATTCACAGACTTCCCCGTAGCCGCATGGGATGTACTGGGCAATGTCGACTGTGACGTGAACATGGGCACCTTGAGCCCACAACAGTGGGTGTTCAAAAAAAACCCCACAGCTTTTACCCCCAATATGCTCCTCTGGGAGCACAGCAAGGATGGAGAAGGAAAGCAACCAAACCTCTCATCTCTTTCCCTCCCCTCTGCAAGGAGGACAGGCATTAACCTGTGACGAACTGTTTCCTCTCCAGCCCAGAGCATGAAGGGCTGTCCCCAGGGTGGGTGGCAGTGGAGGGTGATGCTGGAAGGGACCCCACGCAGCTGCCAGGTGCCTCCAGCTGACGCTGGACACCAGCCTGGAGCCAGGGGGCATGGTGTGGGTGAACCGAGTGCAGGAGAGGGGCAGAGCAGCCTGATCCAGGCCTTGGGCAGGGGGAAACATCTCCTGCCAGGGCTGGATGAGATTAGAAATTAGAATCAAGCCCTGTGGGGGCAACGGTTTCATTTTGCTGCCCTCTGAGCTTCTTCCCCATCACCCTCAGGTCTCTGGTTTTATTTCACCCCCTCCCCAGCTCTGCCTCTTGCTTTTTTAGTCCCTCCTTGCACAATTTCTGAGACCTTTAACTCTCTGGAGAGGAGCCTGGAGAGGAATAAGTCAAACCCTCCAATAATTCAACTCAGGCACTGGCTGAGATAATGCAGATGAGGCTGGCAGGGCTGCCTGCAGGGCTACCAACAGGCCAGAGCCTGCCCAAGCTGGGTGGCAGAGAGAGAAAAAGTTCCCAAAGTTTGATGTGTCCCATTGCTGACTGTTTGGGACCATGGTCCAAAAGGTCTGTGATGGGCACTGTGCACATACACAGTGCTCAAGGGCAACAGTGTCTGGCACAACAGGCAACCAAAGAGGCTGTTTTCCAGCTGGCATTGCCCAGGGATGTCCTATGCAGGACAGGGCTGTCCTATATGCAGCCTATATAAAACTTCATAATCTCCCCTTGTCTCATGGCATAGCCATGTCTCAAGCCAACAAGGTCTAATGCCTAATAACGCACTCATGGCACGATTTCGACGGCTGCCAAAGGACTGCGGGAGCCTCCAGAGGAGACCAGCCTTGCTCTGAGTGTGCAGGACTTGGTGATGGGCGTTCACAGGGCTGGCATGGACCAGACCACAGAACTGGGGAGATGCAAAGCTCTGCAATCCCGTCCTCAACACCCCAGTTGATGACTGTCTTTCCCTCCCTCTGCTGCATTAACACCCTCATCTCTGTTCAGATACAGCCCTATAAAAGGAAATTAAATGCAAAGCCCATCTTGTTAACGCATCTCCTTCGTTCCCCCTCAGATCCCAGGTGCATTCCCGTGACATTCAGTGGTGAAATATGGGTTCGTTTCAAAGGCATTCCTCTGGGCTAAGCGAGCGCAGCTGAGATCTAGCAAGCCTGTCTCCTCATGGGGATCATAAAGCAGCAGACATTTTAATGCTCATGAGGGCTGGCTCTGTAATTTTTATCTCTGTTTTAATTTTAACTAATCCTGAATAGTGCAGAGAACCTGTCTTGCTGCAATGGAGAGGAGCCTGGTTCCACCAGGCAGGTTTGGCGAGTGCTTCCATCTTTAACAGAAAGGTGGAAATTTTTGCTTGAAGAACGTTTTTCTGACAATGAAACTAATGGCAGCCCCAGTCCCCTCTTTAACATGTCCTTGTTGGCTGGACAGCCTGTAGCTCTCTCTGCTCTGGGCTGAGCAGCTTGGGACAGCAAGGTGATGCCATTCCTTGCTCCTGCACAGCAGTCAGAGTGTCCCCTGACAGCCCTGGCAGAGGCTGGGCTGGTGGTGGTCAGGATAATCATCCCCAGCCCCATCTGGTCCTGCATCCTTACCCAGAGATCAGCCCTGGGATTCTGGGGGATGTCTGGCATCCCTCATCTTGCGCCGCTCATACTGTCCTGGGGCATCAAAGTCGGAGCCTTCAAGGCACCAAACATTTCTTCTCCCTCTCTGTCCTGCAGATGCCATGGGAAATGCTACACTAGCTCTGCACTTGTGTGGGAAGACGGCAGCCTTTGGAGGAACCTTTTGGCCTCTAAACCTGCTCTTTGCCAGAGGAAGGAGCAAATCCCAGAAGCATCCTGCCAGAGCACATGGCGGGGAGCAGCTGGTACTCAACACGGCCCCTTGACCAGAATGGAAAAAAGAAAAATCACCCAGGCACAGATTTCCCAGGATATGGGCAATTCCTTGTCTCTTCTGGGAACTCAAACCAAAAGTGAAAGCGAGGTGGCTCCTGCCAGTGCAACTCCTTGCCTGCTGGACCCATCCAAGGAGGAGCCCAGTGCCTGGGCTTGCTCCAGCCCAGCCCAGAGGTCCTGGACCACCCTGGCCAGTTTAAGCAGCAGTGAGTGAGGGAAACCCGTTCTCACTGCTTTCAAAGGACTGATCCAGGATGGCAAGGAATCTCAAGCAGACGAAACTGTGCTCTCTTGCTAATCTGCAGAGGGATCTCGGAGAGGTTTCTGAAGCAGCTGCTCTTTTAAATGCATTTTCTGAGCAGTTCTGAATCAGGAAGTGAGATCTCCCCAAGCTCCTTTAATACTCTGGTGTTTTAATACTGTGCAATGAGACATATTTATAAATAAAAGAAAATGAAACAGACACCCGACAAAGCAGAATCCAAGCAAGAGCAACAGTCCCCAAAGGGAAGATTTACCCAAGGTCTTTCAGGATAGACAATTAAGTGAGGGCAAAGCGAGAAAGACAATAAATCCAGGGAGATAAATGAAGGGCAAGGAATATCACCCGTTACAACTCCCCAGTCTTCTCTCCCTAGCAGTGTCAGCTTCCAGCCTCATTTTCTCCTCCAGCAGGAAAAAAAAACATTTTAATGTGCTCAAGCCTGTGCTGAAAAACCATGAGCTTGGGGGACTTCAAACATTATTTTTCTTGCCTGAGGGCTCAATCCCTCTTTCACCGGATGATGTCTCCTGGTTAACAAGGGCATATCCACATCCAGCTATTCCAGCACCCTTTGATATTCAATAGGCTGAGTTCCAGTGGAGACCAGTATGCTGGCACTCGCAGCAGCCGTTAGCTGCTTTACATTATAAAATTACAGTCCCTTTGCAAGCACTGGGTTAATTCACTTACAGGAGAGAGATGCAGCCTTTCCAACTCTAGCATCGCTTCCCCGTGGCCATTCCTTCTTTCTGGTCTTTGTTTAACAAATCCTCCTCCTATTACTTCCCTGCCCAACTGGGAATTGCTAATTGGTACCCGAATGCCACTGCAGGCTGGCACAAAGCAGCTTATTATCTATTCAGCTAAAGGATGCTTTGCCTCAAGGCAAGCACCGGAGCAAGCTTAGAATGAATATTAACCAGCAATGATAAGCACACTGAGCCTACCATGCTCACAGGACACAAGGGATTTTACATGCAGGCTTTTTCATTTAGCAGAGGGGTCTTTAAGATCACTAAGGGTCTTTAATGCCTCTGTTTATCATGGGAACACAATTCCTGCCAAGCACTCAGCTTAAATAAACAGGTTTAAAGCCAATGACCGGATGCAGAGCTGCACATCAGCCCACACACGCAACTGGGAGCAGACATGCGTGCACCGAAACCAATGGCCCTGAGTTTGGGGACGATGTGGAGGGAGACTCAAAACCCCTCCACCTCCCCAAGGTGAAGATGCCTTTAGCTGGGCTTTAACGAAGTGCACAAGTCACCAGCACAGACTTTGTCAGCATAGTGCTGAAGAACCTGAAAACCATCTGGCAAAGAAACCCGTACACTTGACGTGCTGATTACACCTCTCTTGTGAATCCATGAAGCACCCCGCATCCCCCAACATGGGATAACCCAGTTACAAACTGGAAAACTCACTCGGCTGCAAAAATGTGATGCCCAGAAAAGGGCGAGTGAGGCTCTGGTGGGGATACAGGCTTGCTTTGCTCGAGGGGCTCAGCATCCCAACTGTCCCCAGCAGCTTTTTGGCTTCTCAAAGTGAGAACAAGTGACTGCACACTTCACTTCTGGCTGTCCTGAAGGGGAAGGTGTCCTGAGCCATGGCTCAGGGGCAGTAATCCTGCTTCCAGCAAGGACAGTCATTTTTTTAAACAACCAGGTCTGCCCAAAAAAATTTAGATCCATACATGGGTTTAGGAAACTGACAGTTTTCCTGTTGGGTAGAAGAGATCTCAGCAAGACTTGCAGGAAAATGAGACTTTAAATGTGGCACATCCTGAAATGAAATCCCTCTGGTCAACACGTTTAGCCAGCCCTTGCACCTACATCTGCAGATCTAGCCTGAAATTCAGGGCTGTTAAGTGGCAAAGCCCAGTGGCAGGAGGGCCAGTGGTGCTTACAGGGGGACACCGGCTGCAGTGGAGGGTGCCCTGCTGTCCAGGCATCACTTGGGCCACTTTGCAGGCATTTGCTATAATTTATTTTGTCTCAGAAAGGCCACTTTCCTCCCATTACCACTCCCTCTGGCCTTTCAAAATGTGAGACCAAGTTGGAGGGCAGATTTTTTTTTTTTTGCACTATGGCTTCCCCAAGATCTACCCTAAAGGCAAGGGCACCGGGAGCCCATCATTGTCCTCAGCAGGATGTGACGAGACAGGGACCAGTGGTCTCACCACACTGGGCTGCAGCATCACACCAGTCCCTGCCACAGCTGAGGGTCAGCATGGATTAAATTAGGGTCTTGCAGCCCTTAGCACTTCTCATCCCAAGGTCTGGAGTCTCTCGTGTTATAAATATGCTGCTTCTACCTGCAGGGAAACCAGGGCTGGGCACAGTCATGCAGGTGCCTGCACTGAATCAGGACTGCAGTGCAACCAGCCAGGAGGAGAAATGGCACACAAGGAGGGTGCAGGAGGCTGACCCCAACTACTTGCAGAAAATAGTAAGGGTCTGTCTTTTCGTAGTGGTGGGTGCAATAAAAATGAGTCCTTTTAAGTTTGGATTCCCCAGAAGACCTGCTGGTCTCTCAGCCCCAGTGCCAGGGCTGACACAAGGCAGGGGCTAATGAATTAGGGCCGGAGGAAAGCTAGATACCCTGATCCTGTTTAGGGGACAATGGAGACTCTTGGGAGCTGGGCTGGGCTCCCAAGAAGTGTCCCTGAAGTCCGCGGCTTGGGAATGTCCTCCGGAGTTTTCTGCTCCTGCTCATGGGCCACAGGAAACATTAGCACATAGCTGACCCTTCTCCCCCCATTCCCCCTTTCTCTCAGCCCAACGAGACCTACAGCACAGAAAATAAGATTAACCCCCTCTCCTCTCAGCAGCTGTGCCCGTGGTGGCTGGTGGTGCTGGGTACATCAGACAAGGGGTGCAGTGCAACAAATGGGCAAATGTCATTGCCCTGGCATACTCGCTCAATATTTTATTCCTACAGATCCAAAGGGATTACAGATCCCATCTTACGTGCAGCACTTTAGGAGAGGGGTAGGAGAAAGCCTGGCAGGCTGGAGACCCCAGGGCCACCCAATGGCTTCAGGGACCACTTGCCAAATATCACCCAGGTGGCCAGGACAAGGCTGGGGTCTTTGCGCAGTGGGAGCAGCAGCAGCTGTTGGCCAATGGCTGCTGAGCTACTGCCAGTCCCGTTCATGTGGTTTTGACACCTTGGTAACCCAAGCACATTCAGGAGGGTGTGTGCTGATTTAGGTGCCCTCCCAGGTTACCATGGGAGGATAAATCAGAGTTTTAAGCCCTGGGTTTAAACCTTTCACTAGCCTGCCCTGGACCAGACCTCGTTAAATGAGATCAGTCGCTTGAGGGCTCCACAGCTCAGCCCCCAGCAATGTCCTCCTGGCCCCGGTGAGGTCGGGAATCACCACCTCCTCCGAGCGCCAGCCTTGGCAGTGTCTGGGGTTTGTTAAAGCAAATTGCTTGCACGTGGAGTGTGAGGAGGGGGCAGCTGCTGTGTGCTTCCCCACCGCGGGACAGAGCCGGGGAGATGGATGGAGGATGCAAGATCGAGGGACGTGCAGAGGTTGGTGGGGAGGTGGTGATACATACCCCGGCTCAGTGGGATGTGGACATGGACCAAGCCCCTTCCATCCTCCAGACGGAGAAGGCGTAGCTAAGCCTCTCGTGGGCCAGGTAGTTGCAGCTGGTGATCTTGTGGTCCAGCTCATCACTCTGCAGGACCTGGTACAAAAAGTCTATGTAGCGGGCAGCCAGCTTGAGGGTTTGGATCTTGCTCAGCTTGTCGGAAGGCAGTGTCGGGATGATCTTCCGCAGCTCTGCAAAGGCGTCATTGAGTGACTGGGTCCGCTGGCGTTCCCGCACGTTGGCAATTACGCGCTGTGTGTGCATGTCCTCGAAGGACTGCGGGACGGGGCTGCGCTTGCTCCGCTTGCCCTGCGGCGAGGGGGCACCACAGTCCTCCAGCGGCTTGCCCCCTTGGCCACGCTTGCGGAGGCATTTCTTATGCAGCCGCTCACCTTCCTCCTCGCTGGTGACCAGGCTGCCTTCAGGGGAGTCTGGGCACATGCTTTCCTCTTTCATCTTCTCAACTCCTTGCAGGCAAAGGGCTCTGGGCTCTCACAAGATGCAACAGCCACGGCACAGCGGCAAGGAGGCCCGGAGAGGAGCCAGCGCCTGCTCAAGAGGTGCACCCTGGAGCATCCACCCTTCAGCCTCCCCAAATTTCCCAAGCCTTGCAGAGCCCTCCAAGGAGCTCCGTTGGTTTGTCCTTTGGGCTACAGTGAGGAGGGTGTCTGGATAACTTTGGGGAATGGCTCTTGCTGATAGGGCGAGGAGCACTGTGGGCGGACCAGGCACAGACCAATGCAGCCGTGCAAGGTAATGCAAACATCAGTGGAGCTTATGGGTTCCAGATTTCCTCCCTCCCTCCTCCACCGACACCACCAAGCCCTCCGGCACAGATGCTCCCGTCTGCTGCCCTGCCCGGATGTCAGGGGACATTGCCTATGTTAATGTGAGCACCAGCCTTGGAGTTCAGGGGAGGCTTTTTTGATTTTTTTTGTCTTTTTAAAACATTTTAAGCTCAGTTGGCCCTGCAAAAGCCAGCCAGAGATACTCACTTGTTCAGTTTGGAATAGGAGACTTTTATCCATGAGAGATTCAAGTGGAAATGGGCCACCACGTATGTTTTGAAGAGCAATAGAGATATTCTCTCAGTCCAAAGGAAGAAGCAACAGTGATAGGCATCCATACTGCTCTTAAAAAATGGCATAACTAAAAATTAATTTGAGTTTGCATCCATCCATCCATCCATCCATCCATCCATCCATCCATCCATCCATCCATCCATCCATCTCTCTTCTGTCTGTACATTTCTGGCAGTCTACAATAGCCCTTATTATACAGATGGAAGCCAATACTCATCCACCATCATATTCCTCTCAAATAAATACAGCAGCTATTGCAGATAGGTCCAGACTCTGTTCCTGGCTGGATCCACAGCCAGCTCAGCCCCCGACGTCCAGGAAATCAAGCACTATAAGCAGTAGCACTTCCTCACACCAGTCCTGACTTTGCCTACAAATAAACCCACTTTCTCCTCCCTGCAGAAATGCTGGGAGAGCTGCACCCTCTTTTACCCAAGGTCAGACTACCAAGCCATAAAATACTCTGAACAGGCCCCTCCTTATATTCGATAGTTTTCAGCCCTCTGTTACCACACTGCTAGAATCAGCACATGAAACTGGAGTCAACTGGTGGCCCACCATCCTCCCACATCCAGCCACCTGCCCCCAAAGAGCTCCTACACCTTTGGGAATCCCTATGACCTTTCCATCTCCTGCCTGTGCCCTCTCTGCCTCTCCAATGTGTTTCTTCTTCACAATGTCTTGGCCTCATCCAAGCTGTCTCTGCTCATCGTGCTCTCCTGGCATTGCTCCTGGCTCTTGGTCATTGGGAACTCTCACCCTGAGTGTCTTTGGAGGGATCCTGAAATCCTGGCATGATGCTCCTTGGGGATGTTGGGATTCACCCCCAGCAGAGCTCCGTAGCCCTTGCTACACTTTTGCTTTGCTATTCTGTCTAATAATGAGAGCACAAAGGGGTATTATGGGAACAATAGTTTAAAACAGTATCAGTAATTTATCAAAATAATATCAATAAAACATAAATTATTGAGTTGACATATGCCTGTCTCTCTATAGATACTTTTAAATTAGCTCCTTTCTATACCACCTAACAAATTTCCATATATAGTATATTTTATTAGCAGAAATATATAATGTACTGCAGAATTCCCCTCCACTGATGAGCCTACACTGTGCTGTGGTGGGATCCCCTTCCTCCCCCCAGACTGGCAACAATGCAGATGCAGCAACTCAGGCTGAGCATGACCAGGAGGATGCAGTCCTTCAAAAGGCAACGACCTTTTTTTTATTGTCTTGCTGCATATAACAAACTAATATTCTCACCTTGTCAGTACTATCTTCATCCTGGATACCCTATACTGTTGTACTGCAGTCTTTCCTTGAACCTCTGTTCAAGAACATCTGACTTGTGCCCTACAGCCTGGAAAGGAGCAGGAGGAGGAGGAGGATGGCCTCTCCGCTCTTTGGGGTGGAGTTGAATAACAGCAAGAGACTTGGCCAACTTTGCTCAAGCACGTTACAAAGGTTTCCAGTAGAAAAACTTCCATTCAAGCTCAGCTATGAGGTATTTCTTAAAAATATGCTCTGTAGACCTGCCAAGCATCTGTAGCCTTGCTGACCAGACACACATCCCATTGTCCATCAGTGCTCACAGTAAAACCCTTTCCAACCCCTTTGCCTCCCGAATTATACCCACCCAAATGCTGCTTTTTCACTTGGGATGCGGATGCCCTACAGGTGCTTTTCTCTATTTTAAGGATATATAAGGAGAAATACAATGAGCTTTTCTCATCCTTCCACAGGTTTCTCTTGAACATCCTTCATGCTAGGTGGGGGCCCAAGTGTTATGGCAACCTCAAAGAGCCACGTTCAGCCCCTCTCCCAGGGAGACCTGAGTGATGCTGGATGATGATGTTGGTTTTTAGAGGGCTTTGGCTCAGCCCCATCCTCCCTGTGCTCATGTCAGCTTGTCAGGGATGGCAGTAGCCACAGATGGGAACTAGCAGAGAAACGAAGTGTGAAAAACACCCAATATTGCTTAAATAAGTAAGAGATGCTCAGAAACTGGTTGATACTCGGACCTGCTGGGATGGAGCCCCGTGACTTTGCTCCTTCCTTCTCACCAAAGCCCATGGTGCTGGCAGGGCATCGGCTCAACACATTACTCACACGCGAGCGTTGTCAAGACAGCAACTAATATCAGATGTTCATAATGCGGAAAGACAATAGATCACAGGGGCCTGGGAAAGCGAGAGAAAACAAAGGGCAAGGAAAAAATACCCCAGGGAGGGCAGGATTTAAGGAGGATCCAGGGTCCTCTGATCCCGCGCTTGGAGGAGCTGGCTCAGCTCTGCCAAGGGCTGGGAAGCTGCCAATTAACACCAGCTGAGGCACGGGCTTGTGCCTGCGTTTTATTTTTTTATTATTTTTTTATTGTTTTCCCTTTTTTTTTTTTTTTTTAAAAAAAAAAGACATTTAATCTAATTTCCCTGGAGAATTGTTTTGGATGAAGGAAGTGAAGTTTGGTATTGTTGCTGATATCCTTGAGCAAAAGGAGAAATACAATGAGCTCTGATCTGCAGGAAGGTTCAGCTAAGCACCCTGAACCGCTTGAGTGGGCTTTTTTACCCAGATTTGGATGTTTTGTGGCAAGAGTACTTTTTCCCTTAAACTTTCCAATTTGTTCTTCCAGTGAGGTTTTTTTGGAAGAATATTAACATAAAATTTTCATGGAAAGGTCACGAGTCACCAAACTGGTTTCAATAACTTGGCTTTTTCAGCTAGCTGAGTTTTATAGCGCTCGTTTTGACAGATCAGTGAAAAATTCAGACCTTAAATATGCAGAGGGAAAGAAAAAAAAAAAAAGCTTAGCTTGCTTGATTCAGTGAGAAGCCACCAGATGGAAGATTTGAATTCACACCATGTCCCAGCCCCTCTGCCCACCTCGCCTCCTGGTCTTCCTCCATCCTCTCCCTACTCATATCCATCTTTCCTGAGCAGCTTTTTTTTCTGGTTTAGGTAGGAAAAGTCCCCAGTGTTGGGATGTCCTCAGCAGGTCTGAGCCCAGAAGATGGTTTGCAGGGCTCTTGCAGACAGCCCTTTGGAAAGAAAGGAAAGGTGAAAGAAAAGAAAGCAAGGACACTATCAAACCACACATGGGCAGAGAGCAAGGGAGCAGGGAGTCCATTACCTGCAAAAACAAGCCTGAGGCACAGCAGTAACTTAAGAGAGGCTGTGGGACCTCAGGTAGGAGCTCTTTCATGGAGCTGAGGTGGGAGCCAAGGTTTCTTTAGAAAATGGCTGAGGCATCCCATCAAAACCAGGTCCTTTGGTAGGCTGAAAACACATGTTGGTCAGCCTGAGCCTATTTCTGTCTCTGAGCTTCACATTGCCTGTAGATGCTCTTCACTAGCCTTCACTCCTGGATATGTCTGACCCCCCTCTCTGCCATCTGCTTGGCTGCAAATAAAGCCAAGCCCTTTCAGCCTCTTCCCCATCAGCAGGTCTCCAAAGCCCCTCACAGATCCCAGCTCTGCTCCGTGCTGTCCCCACAGGGGACCAGGCTTTCCTCTCAGTCCCAGCAAAGCTGAGCTTTGGCACAAATGCTTTCTCACCTTGTTTCAGTACAACTCGCCTGCTCACACAAACATCAGACTGTTGTGCCAGGATGTTCTGGCCTCTCCCCATCCACCACAGATCTGCAGAGGTGGTCCATTAGAGCAAGAGGCCGTTGCTCTCTGCATGGTCTGAAGGACAGCATGGCACTGCCTTGTCACCAGGTCCAGCTCTGTCCCACTCAGGACACCCCACGAGAGAGCAGAGGAACCACTTAATATCACAAATAGCAAAGTTATTACAGTGATTTGCTTCTTACTCAGTGGTGAAAGATGTCGTATCTTTTGGCTTTCCTGAGTTGGATCTAGAGTATGAAGTCTGTCATGACCTTGTTGGACACCCTGAGCTGGGTTGGCTATGATGGGAGGAGGTCTCAGGTGGTAGATGGGGTCCTTGGGTCAAAGCACACTGCAGAAGAGCTCGGTATGGAACTGATGCTCCATCACCACAGATGTAAGGCAGATGGACAGAAGGCTTCTGCATCCTTGGGTTTTGGGACAGGGTTGAACGCATGATTTTTCTTGTGTTGTGTGACATAAACCAGGGCTGCATCTGCTATAACAGTGTAAAGAGGAGTGAATGAGAGAGCTGGATTCAACCTGGACAACCACCACAGATATAACGACTTGCCCTTGGTGGGCAGAGTGGGGTTGGGCCAGGACATACATCACTGTCTGTGTGCAAATGCCGTTTGGGGCTAGAAAGGCTGAGAAAGTGCCACCCCCAGCTCCACCCTCAGTTTGCAGGCTGGTAACACGGGGCTGCAAACCTGCCTGTTGCTGCAAAGAGATGAGGCTGTGCAGGGGTAACACAGTCCATGTGTGAGCCCAGTGCTATTGATAGCATCGCTTTGATGGCCGAGGACCTGATTACGCCTGCAAATAATTCTGGGCAAAAAATCAGAGGCCAAGCCTTGATGCAGAGGGTTTTTTGGGTAGGGTTTTTTTTGGTTTTGTTTGGTTTTTTGCAAGCTTCTTTTCTTTGTTAAAGAGAACAAAAATAATCTCTATTTTATCCTGTGTGAAAAAAAGGAGGATAACACTAATAAATTGAGAACATTAAAGGGAGCCAGGAATAGCTGCTGCCCCTGGAGGCTGGGGAAGCAGCTTTGGTTTCACAGGTTTTTCTAGTTATTGCAGTGTTAGAGTGGAAACATGTGTGGCGCGAATAAAAATGTGAAGCATCCGCTGTAGCGTGCTGTTGCTGCAGCAACCGCAGGGAATATGAGCAAGGGGGATTGTGCAGGGCTCTGGCTGTAAAAGGGAGCTCGAGCGCTGCGGGGTCCTTTGATCTGCGTGCCTGCAGCTTTGATTGATGGCCTCACAATTCATTTCCTTGTCAAAGTGACATAATGTTCCTGGAACTTGCTGAACTTTTTAAGAACTAAAAGATGTTCCCCACCAAAACGCACCCCCTCCCCCCCTCCCTAAATGGGGGGCAGAAGGGATGGGGGGGTGGATGGGGCCTAGCCATGGTGTTACTGGTGAGACTGGGTCACAGTGCTTTTCTGCCTTGCTTTGTCCCTTCCCTGGGAGCAGAGCTGTGGGACGGGGCAGTGGGATGAGCTGTGGCACTGGGGCCAAGCAATGGAAGGACACCCCACATGCTGTGTGCAGATGCCAGCCACCACCCCACACTGACGACCATCCCGTTCCAGTTAATTTTTACATGTGAAAGTTGTTGGGGGTTTTTTCCCCCTTCTTCCCCATCTGTTTCCATCTGGCCATCAAAGGAGCAAAACGCCCTGTTCTGGGTCCCACTGCCAAGAGCCTCCTCGCTCTCCCCACAAGCTGAATAATTCCCACCGAAGCAGCCTCCACCCCAGCCCCGGCTACCACATGAGCCGAGGCTCGGGGGGGAAGCCAAGCATGATGGGCTCCTGCCTGGGGCACAGCAACCAAGCCAAGCCCTTCTCCGGCCACCACCGCTAACAGCCTTGGCTGAGAGACCAAGCACTGCCTGCAATTACAACCTTCCTCTCCCCCTGAATTTCCGTCATTCCCAGGCAGTGATAAAGTGGATCAACCCCCCGGGATCTGCTTTCCTGGTAGTAATAGAAGATCATCACAAGCAGTTGCTCCTCCTATTTACTCCAGCTTTCTCTTCCAAAGGACCCAGCTGCTTTGCAAACCCCATGCAAAGCCTCGCAGACACGAAGCCACCCTGCAAGGGCACCCCAGCTGATGGGGCAGGTGGGGGGACATGCATGCTGTGGTTGGTAGATAACAGAATAAACATTCCCCCAGGAGATGGGATGAAGAGCACAAATGCAGTCTCTGCAGGTAAAGAAACTCCCTGGAAGGAAAGAGCAAGAGCCCTACAGCCCAGATGCTCCTGCAAGCAGTAAACCCACTCCTGCCTGGTGAGCAGCCTAGCCCTGAGTCTACTTCACCTCTTCAGCAAACATTTCTTGGACCAGTTCCCCTGCTCAGACATGAGGAGTTGCTCACCCCTGGCTATGTCACCCAATGCTATTGAGAAGAGTTTGGCTCCATCATCTTTGTAGTTTGTGAGTAGTTGTGCTTACACCTGTTGTTGTCTTGCACCTCAGAAACAAATAAAAACCTGTCATTCTTGGCTTTAATTTCTTGTCCTGGATTTCAATGCCAGGCACAAAGGCACCTTGTGAGGTGCCCATCCTGGCTTACCGCAGCTCCCCGGCTCCACAGACCCAGCTGCAGGACCCAGCCACAGCTCCACATGTGCAACTCCTTCTCCTGGTGCAAAGCAAACCCATCTCTGCCCTCTTCTTTGCTACCTCCATGTACTTCTTCCTGCACCACTGGCTGAGGACAACTTGTCCGGGCTCCCTCCAGCTGGAGGCACCAAGATTTGTGCTTTGTGAGCAGGTGTGGGTAAGGAACGGGGCACGGTGAAACCACAGATCTGTTTGAGGCATTTGAGGGCAAGGAAATAAGGTGTGCTGTGAGCATGTTGCATGCAAGGGCTTGACTAGGAACTCTACATTTCATCCTAGTGTTTCCCAGTACCCAGCTGGACCTGAGCTAGCACCCAAGGATGAGAGGTCAGTGACTCACTGTCAGATGGAGCAGGGATTCTGACAGCTGTGGCTGCATTAGCACAAAGCATCTTCCCATCACACTGTGCATCAGCTCAGCTGCTCCTGTGGTGAGTCACTTCCAGCCAGGAGATCCTACAGCCTCCAGTCAGGTCCGTGGGAAGGGAAACCAAAGGGTTGTTTTCTGCTTCCAGGGAGTTTCATGGCTTAATCTTCTCTGAATGTGTAAATGCTGCCTAACCACACTGCTCCGGGCCTGCTTCCCCCTTGCAAAGGCATCAAAGCCTCCCCTTGCAGCTATGAAACCCACAAAAGCAGAGTTTCTGAAGCATGGGAGCTCACAAGAGGAAATACAGTCATTATTTTTGCAAGCTGCACCCCTGGGCTCCATACCAGCCCATTTCTGCCTGCCTTTTCCTGACCCTTAGGATGTGTTATCTGTGGGTCACCCTGTGCCCATCCCTATTTCACACAGATCTTTCAGCATCCAACTTCTGGACATCTCTTGCAGCTTTAACTCCATTTCCATACATAAGTAGCTGTCTACTCATCCATCCTTCACATTTTTCCTTCTAGCTACCATGTGCATGGCCATGCATTTTGCCATCCCACTACTAAGCTTTCCCTCCCCTCTCCCCTGCACATGATCCTGAAATCCCAATAAAGCCCAAAAGTTGACTTTTTTTTTTCCCTTGATGCACTGAACCTAGTTTCTTGCTTTAAAAGGAGTTTGATTGAGGCAAATATGTATTTTTTTGTGTGCAGTTACTTCTCTCTGCACAGAACTGGAAAGGATCCAGTAAGCCAAAGCCATCCTGACCTCCATCTGCCCCACGCAGAGCGCCATGCAATCCTCCAACAACAGCTCATGTATTTGTGGGAAAGCGAAGTTGAAAACTGCCATTAGCAACAAGGCAAACATTTATGGTAGGTTTTGTCTAATCTGTGAGCAAAACAGCCTCTGGAAACATCTGTGCAAGAAGGTGATAGCAAAGGGTGAATTTGCCCCACGAGTGCACTGTCCAAGAGCATTTTGTCCAGATGGGATTTTGCTTGGTGTTACTCCTAAGCAGCAAACAAACTGTCTTGGTCCCTCGTGCTCCTGCTCACAGCAAATCGACCAGACATTCAGGTTCAGAAACTGGGTCGGAGTGAAAAGGGGGGGGGGGGGGGGGGGGGGAAATGTGTTTTTTTTCCTAGGGGCAACCAGAGCCAGGCCAGTCCTATCCAAGGAGGCAAAAAAGGAGGACGCTAGCGAGCACATACATTTAACATTAACAGTTTTCCTTGAGCTGTTATCTAAATACTGCAAAGCCTACCAGCAGGATAAGGCCACAAAAGTACAGAGCAGACAGACAGACGGATGATACTAATGACGAACATCCCAAAGAACGCTGAGTTATTTTTATGTGAGCAACTTTGTAAGCACTCAAAGCTGACTCAGATTTCTGCATCTCCTCCCTTCGAGCCATGAGCCAAACTGGAGCCATGCCAATCCAAGGGACTGAGGAAAATAGGGTCTCAGAAAAGCCAGCACACTGGTTTTTCTTCACACAGCTCTGCATGAGAGTCCATGCTCATGCAAACCACCAGCATCTTATAGCAAATTAGTAGCTCACATTCACAGCCTGGTGACTTCCCGTGGCTCCCAGGCAGCCCATGCTTGGCAAAGCACAGTTATGAGCAACATCTTAGCACACACTTGGGTGGGAAGGGAGAGGGCAGGATGGGCCCTCTCCCACCCCCAGCCGCAAGGGCCATCAGCATCACCCCCTATCAGCACCACCCCATGCCCTGGTCTGTTATCAACAAAACACAGAGGGCCAGAAAAAGGAGCAAGGACTTTGGAGAAGGGGGATTGAGTGAGTGCTGGAGCAGAGGGTGTTAGACAACTTGGACCCATGCCCACAAATCTCACGTTTGCCTGTAAGAATCAAACTCCATCTCTGCAACCGTTATAAACCACCCTTGCTCTCCCCACAGCACAGTCTTGGGCAGAAAGCAGCCCCACCAAGCCCAAAGAGCCTCCAAAAGCCTGGTAAAGCAGGGGGTAGCATCTCTGCCTCCATCTCAAAGAGCTCCAAAACCTTTTAAACTGTCTGGAGAACAGACTGTGCAGAAGTTCAAAACCACCAGGAGACCCATGGAACAGCATGTCCCACAGTGCTGCAGCCCATGGATGTCCCCAGCCCCCGCACACCCCCTGCTCTTCATGACCCTCCGGGGTGAAGATGGTTGGCAGGAGTGCCTCCAGTTGCTCCATCTGGGCATCTCCCAGAGGGACGAATGCTTTTCTCCCATGCTGCTTTCCACCCGGTCCTTCCTCCCAGTCCTAGAGCTAACACCACTCCCAGCCTCAGCAGCACATGTGGGAGGACGCTGCAAGCCTTCAAAGCCCTGTCTGGGGAGAGACGAAAGGCCGGTTAAACTCCTGGCTGGAGATGAAAGGAAACTTTCCCTCCGCGGCTGGAACGAGTTGCTGGTGCTTTGGAGTTGGGTTTGAGGCCCATTTCCTGAGCGCCACGGCAGGAGCCTTCATTTGCAGAGGGACTTTGCAAGCTAGCCACGGGACTGCCATGAGAGCAGATGTCCGAATCACCCACAGGACTTCAGTGCATCCCTGAGCACGCCGGGAGGACGCCAGGCGCTGCAGGAGGGCCAGCTGGGATGCTCCAGCAGCTGAAGCTGGTGCTCGCATCCTCTGTACCTCTGCAGGGGAGGGCTCCTGGCACAGTGCAGTGGGACCCCACTGCCCCTCAGGGGTGACAAAGCCATGAGTGAGGATGGGCTGTGCAGCCAGGGCTGGCAGCAGGATGGGGGTGAGCAGAAAGGGGGGATTTCAGCTCCTCTGCCAAGCAGAGATACACAGCCCAGGGCTGAGGAGTGGCTGGCTGGGCAGAAGCGAGCGGCAGATTTTACTCATTTTGTCAAAGGAAATTCTATTCCGATTAAAACCTGTTTGATCTCAATGGAGAAGGGGGATAGGGTGGGGGCAAGATTGGGTTTCTCTCCAATTGTTGGGCTTTATTGGGCTAATGTATCAGCTAAAAGCTTCCAAGTAAGAATCAAAGGAGGGAAAGGCAAGGGCACAAGCTGCAAAATCTGGAGATGACTTCAAGGGGTTTATTAAAAAAAAAGGAAGTGCTGTGCAGCACAGAGGGGGAAGGGATCAAGTCCCTTGTCCAGGGCCATGCCGGCTGCAGAGCCAAGTACCCTGGTACCCAAAAACACTCTTTTCTCTTCTCCTCCCACCGCATGCCTGTATGTCACTGCTGTGTTGGGATGGGGTTACCCAGCACCAAACCTGGACTGATCAGAGTCCAGGACATAGAGACAATCAATATCAAATACTTGGGGCTGGGGGGGGGGGGGGGGGGGGGGGGGGGGCAGGGGGGGGGCGATGGGATGTGTGTTAAGCTGTGTGGCTACCTGAGGGACAGAGCTTAAAGCAGGGAAGGTGTTGGGTAATGTTTGGAGAAATCATATCAGAGTTGGGGGAGCACAGACAGACCTGAACACATGGTCCTGAGCAGAGGAGCCCGAGGCAGTGGAAAAATCAGGGATGCTACAGAGGTGATTTGAGTATCAGCAGGCAGGCCAGTGAGCAGGGCTGGCTATGAAGCCCCTCCAACCTCGTGTCCCCAGCAAGTGGTTCCTACACCAATGCATCCTGCTGCATCCTCTCCTTCATTTGAAGTCATGAATTCAAATTCAGCAATTTTAACTGGGATAAAAGAACAAGTCATGCAAAATTGCAGTCGAGAAGACTTGGAGAGGTCGACCCATGTGTCCCTCTGTCCCCAGGATGGATGGGTTGCACCTCTGCCATATCTGCAAATGCCTGTCTGGTTTGTCCTGCCAGCAAAGGGGACCTGGCAGTCCACACCAGCAACCCACTGCCCTCACTAATCCTTCCCAAGACCTAGCCTACATCTGTGCTGCAGTTTAAGCCTATTACTTCTTACCCCATCTGGACCGGACAAGAAGAGCAGATCATTCTTCTCTTCTGTAAATCAGCCCCCAAAGGCCATGGCCAGGTCTCCTCTCAATGGTTCCTTCTCCAGACCAAGCAACAAAGGCACTTTCAGGTTCGCTCTAGGTTGTGCTTTCTAGAAAAGCCATACCTGCTGCTCAGCCGTACCCGTTGCTGTCCACAGGTCTCCTTGCATGGCTGCCAGGTGACACTAAGCAAGTTATCTGGTGGGTGCAGGCACATAGCGTTGAGCTGGAATGGATGAAAGCTGGACAAGGCACAGAGAAGATAATTTTGGTGGAAAAACTCCTAAAGGACAAGATGCCACATCGCTGCCTCACTGGGAGCTGGGTTCCTTGTAGGTCTGAGCTGGTTTGCCTGGTCCCCTTTGCTGTTCTCCTCCCCATCGAGGAATGAGTCCTCCAGCTCCTCACCTTCTCCTCCATCACCAGAATGAGAAGGTTTTGTCCAGGCTGTAACATAAAAAGGAACATGTCCTGTGATACAAAGCACCGTGGGGCTGGGTGTTTTCAGGGGAACAAAATAGTCTCATTGCAGGTTTGTTTTTTCCAAGGGCTGGAGAGAGCATTGTAGGTCAGGGGACATGGGAAACAGACCTTCTGCCAAGGGAGGCCATGATAAAGCATAATCTGAAATGAGTGATCATGAGCTGCAGCTTAAACTAAATGGGTTAAACTAAATGGATAGCTAAAATATAAGTGTTTCACTAGAGAATCACTTTTTTTTTTTTTGACACGGAGAGGGAAAACTCCAGTGAAAAGTTCCATTTACAAGTAGAAAGAAAAAGAATCAAAGAAAACATCCCTTTCTTGGAGAACTCTGTAGGGGTAAAGTAAGAATTGTCCTAAGCCAGGCTGAATCAGATCTGGCTAAAGAAGTTAAGCTAGAAAGCCCTTTAGCTGTACACATAAAAAGAGAGCAAAAAAAAGAGGATTATATCTGTGCAGTGCAGGTAGGATTGGTCTTAAAGATAATTCAGACATCTCCCCAAATTACTCCACAATTCAGTGAGGAGGATGAGGACACAGGAAAGGTGCATCACAAGGAGTTTATGAAGCAAGCACCTTGGAGGTGAAGGCAAATCTCTGTGAGTATTGTGTGCTAGAGCACTGAAACCCAGATCTGTAATAAATACGACTCAGTGGAAAATAACACCAACTGAGTAAAGACAGTAAATATGGAGCTTTTATTGTCAGAAGGGGAGGAGAGGAGAGTGAACGTGACCTTGGCAGTGTGCAGGGCTTGGAGGAAATCTGGAAGGCAAAAACTATCAAAGATAGGGAGATAATTGGATAAAAATGGCAGAGAACAAGCTCACCTTGGGCTAACCCAATAATCGTCTTTGATCAAAAATTATTTTCTGAACAAAGGCCATACAGTACATCTCCTCTGTCTGGATTTTATTAACACACTTGATAAATTGCTCCATAGGTACTTGTAGGTAAACTGGAGAAAAGGGGGTTTCAAATGGGGAAGGAATAGTCTAAAAGGGGCTTCATGGAAGAGGGACTGCCATAGGCTTCAGGTGCCTCGAGGACTAGCTGGGGACAGGCTTTCTTAGTATCTTCATTTGCCTAAAATCCAAGAGGGAGGTTAAAGCAATCTGCAAGTGATACCAAGTCATTGCAGTGCAAAGGCACTGGCAGCAGAGAGGAGGATCTGAATATCTAAGTGCAAGACCTGGATGCATGAAAGGATTAGAGTAACAAAAAATGGAACCAGATCAAATGTAAATTCAGCATTTGGAAATATAATCCCCTTCCTGATGAAATTTTCTTCCCACTGCTGACACTTGCAATGTGGACACCCCATTTCTCCCAACACCCTTCCTGGGTGAAGCTGCCTTCCAACCAGAATACGGTTGAACCCATCCCACCAAACAGATCTTCCCCAAGATGGGGGGAAAAAAAATTCCAATGTGGAAAGGAAGAGGAGCATGCATTGGCCTGGTGGGCTTTGGGGTGCCCATCCCAAACTCTGCACATCCCAAATCAAATCCACCTTCCAGGCACTGGGGAGATAGTGGAGAAAAAATTATTTTTGAGGGTTGATCTTAGGCTTTGGAGCCCTCAGCTTCAGGACCTAGCTACCAACCCACAAGATTTTTAATATAATTATTCCCAGAATAATTTCTCCCCCACAAGGTCTTTAAACCACTGAACTGTGTCAAGGAACTGCGGGCCAAGAGACATGTCCTGGCACAGCACTGGCTCAGCGAGATGTTTCCAGCTACATCAGGCGTGGAGTAAATAGGATCTGGTGGAGGATCTCACAGCCCCAAGCACTTGCAGGAGGAGGGGAAGGGCACCCTTTCTACTGCTTGCCTTTTTGTTTGCAGTTGTGTTTTACTCTGCAATAAATATTTCAGATCATTGGCTTTTTAGCCCTTTCTTCATTTCTTTGCTCTTTCATTCTTAGTTTAGGAGGAAGATAAGCAACAGCCCTTCCCTGAAAAGTTGCTGCCAACCCAGCTCAACATAGGCTGTTGCAGGAGAGGACCAGAGCCCTCCAGACAGCAGAGTAACCTCCGCAGAGGTACCAGGACCATCCAATAACCTCTTTGCAAAGCTGTGGTTTGGCTCCTCTTGGCTGCACATCATTGCTCTCCATAAATATTGTCTCAAAGGCTCTTCCTAGATACTCCAACCCGACAATTTTCAGCCTCCTTGTTAAATATTGGAACCATATTGAACCATTTTACTCACTTGGTTTTTCTCCAAACTGAAAGATGTCCTAAAAATAACTATTCCCAGTTCTCTGTGTGATGCTTGCCCCCCACACCTCAGCCCATGGCTGCCTCCCAGCTCCATCTGCACTTTGGTTAGCTTATCCCAACACTAAACCAGCTCCATTGGGGACTTTTAATCCCACTGCTAGTTTTTACCAAAACCTGCCTCTACCTGCTGACTTGTGAGAAGCAGAAGGCAGGACCATGAATTCCCTTGGGAAGAGCATCAGCCTGGCAGGACTTGGGGCTGAAGATGATGACCAGAAGAACCTGGTCTGGGCTCGTGTCCACGAGTCCAGCACCCATCCAGCTTGAGATATGACATTTGGGAGCAACGAGACACCTCTGGGGTTACTTGGCCTATCAAAGACATCTTAGACAGGGCCTCTTCCATGCCATGCTCCCTTTGGGCAGCTTGTCCTATCTTCTCCACCCCATCCAGATCCAGAGCCACACTCAGGAATGGGGCTGGATGCAGGGCTACACAATGAGACCTTGCAGTTGTCCCTGCTGTGAGGAAGGTGCCAGACCAAAGACTACCAAAAGCTCCCTTCTAGCCATGTTTTGTTCTTTTAACCCGTACTGGCCATGCCAAACACCATCCTGACCCACCATGTCCAAGATCACCTTACCACATCCACTGCTACCCTCTACCCATCATATCCAGCACTGTCCCATACCCAGGGCTACCCCCATACCTACTGCCTCCAGCGCATTGCTGTCTTGGCCCCATTCAGCACTGCCGCTGAGGTAGTGCTACCCCAGCCTCTCATTTGTGTCCAAAAACACCCCATGCCCGCTACATCTTGCTCCAGCCAGCACATGATAGCATGCAGCTCCCTCCTGCTCCAACCAGGACATTCCGTGCAAGGAAGGGTTGCAGTTATTAAATGGAATTTGGGGGATTTTCTTTTCTTTTTTCTTTTTAATTTTTATTATTTTTTACAAGCAACAGCCAGTAACCAAAGAGCAAATGTGTGCTGAGTCGGCTCCCTCCTCACAGGGTGGGCCAGCTCTGTTGCAAAGCTGGGGACTGCACTTGCAGCAGACTGTGCATCCAGGCAGATCTGCATGGCAGGGCTGCCCTGCAGAGCAGTGCTACCATGCATTGTTGAGGTCCCTCTTTCCTGCAAGACTTGTAAAATGGTCCCCTCTCCCTTGCTCTGCTTGGCACTGCAGACAGATTCCCCTTTTCAGCAGCCACCCTGCCAGGCAATGGGTCCTGCAAGCACAACTTTGGCCAAGTGGCAGGATGGGATCCAATGTGGCATTGTCAAGCTCAGTGGGAGGACAACCCCAAGGAACCTAGTATCCAGGCAGATCTTTGACCCTGCTGTCTACATGGCTGGTCCCTCTCACCACTCTGCTCCCAGCCCAGCCATGCTTAGAACCATTCATGGCCACCTCCAGGATGGCTGAAGACCTCTTTGCCCTGGCTGCACATAGCTCCAGGCTCTGCCCCATGCTTAGAGCTGTTGGACACCCCTAAGCACAGCTCCAGAGCCCAATTAGAGGACACACAGCCAAGATTTATGGACTCAACACACTGAGGACAGTGTCACCTGGGCCAGCAGGCACTGAGCACCCTTCTCCACATAAACCCACCTTGGAAGGCCCATGTTCAGCAGCTCCAGCATGACTCATCTGCGGAGGCCTCCATGTCTGGCGGGGCTGCAGCGCTCGAAGCCTTTGAAACACCGCTTCCGTCTTCCCCACATCTTGAAAGCAGATTGCTAAAATGCAAAAAACCTGTTGTTTTTGTTAATGTTGCTTTGAATATCTTCAGGCGCTGCTCAGGCAGGAAGGTGGGATCAGAGCCACCGACGCAGGCAAGGAACGGACCCTCTCAGAGGGTGCTGAGACCCTGACAGTGGGTTGCAGCAAGCTGTTGGAGACCTGTACTTGTGGTGTGACAGTGGGCGGCAGGTAGAGCTGTGCTTCGTGGCAGGCTCCTTCCCACACCAAAGATCCTCTGCAAGCCCCAACACACATTCCAAATCCAGCAGATGCTGCCCAGTTTCTGACGACTCCCTTACGCTGCCAAGTGCCAGGTGATATGAACGCTGCTGCTCCTCCAAAGGGAAACGGGGCGATTGCATGAAAAAGGTCCTGTTGGATGGTAAAGCTGGGTATGCCCTGAGAACAGGGCGGGGATCGCCGTGACTTTGAGGAGCCTGCAGGTAGAAGAGGGCTCTCAGTAACATGATGGACTTGAGTCTGCCCAGGGGTTTGCTCTGACTCTTTAGATCAACACAAGACCTCTGCTCTCCTTGTATCCCAGTACCAGAGGACAAGCAGGTAATTTGGGCTGGGGTGCTGCTCTGCTTGGCTTAGAGCAGGGGCTGGAAACCTTTCCCCAGGAGAGGAGAAGGCTTCTCCCCTCCTGACCAGGGCAGTTAAGGGCTGCTCTACCATTCCTTTGGAGGGTGTCTGGATTCACCAAGCTGCAAAACCTTATAAACCTGAAAAACCTTACATTTACCAAGCTGCAAAGACCTTATAGCACCCCTCCAGTACCCAAAGGGGCCGACAGGAAAGCTGAAGAGGGACTTTCTACAGGGGCATGTAGTGACAGGACATAGAGTGATGACTTTAAACTAAAAGAGGGCAGATTTAGATTAGCTATTAGGATGAAATTCTTCACTATGAAGGTGGTGAGACACTGGCACACATTGCCCAGAGAAGCTGTTGATGCCCCATCCCTGGAAGCATTCAAGGTCGAGTTGGACAGGGCTTGGAGCAACCTGGTCTAGTGGAAGGTGGCCTGGCCCACGGCAGGGGAGTTGGAACTAGATGATCTTTAAGGTCCCTTCCAACACAAACCATTCTATGATTCTAAAACTTGTCCCATAGCATGGGCGGGAGACTGCAGCCCCGGGGAGTCAGATTCCCCACTGCAAACCAAGTAGAGAAGGAAGATCCCTCTCCTTCCTATCTGCTCTGCGCTGGCCCTTGCAGCCAGCCTGAGAGGCAGTTTTGTGGCTGTGAACCCACCCAGAGAGGTAGTGGGACCGGAGAGCATTGCATGACACCCAGCGCCACCGTGCTAGTGACCAGGAGCAGTGTTGGTGATGCCTGGCAGGAACCTACATCCCCAAGTATCCTGGGATGGGGATGCCAGCGAGTGGCCCTGGAATGCCCATGCATCCTTTGGGCTGAACCACGCTGAGTTCCTCAGTGGCTCCCATCCAGTCCCCAGCCCAGGTGACATGGTGCTGGACCTGAGCACTGAGCTCAGCTCCTGGATCCGACACGGGGACAGGGCTGGGGGGGAGAAGTCCCCTCTGGCACTCACCCTGGGAAGGGTTCATGTGGCGACCCCGGGAGCATGTGCCACAGTGCTAGTCACTCTCTGTCAGCAGCAGAGACTCAGTGGCTCCTTTGGAGAATAAAACCAGCTGGGATTTCATCATGAACGAGCCAGGAATGGTGCCAGGAGCAATGTCCCGGTGCAGGAGCAGCTCCCAGAGCCATCTGTGAGACCCCAGCAAGGGAAGGAAAGCCACAGAATGTCCTGCAGTGACTGCTGGACACAGTCAGACCCTGCAGTCAGACCCTGCTGCCACCCTGGGACCAGACAGATGTGAAACAAGGACTTCTGCAGAACTCGGTCTTCAAGGAAACGGGGTTTGGTTAGGACAGTCAGGTCATCATGGTGGGAGCTGGTGGTCCCCAAAGGCATCTGGCTTCATCCCACCCCCAGCAGCTCCAAGGAGACCCCTACCTGGACGCACATCCCCATGATGTGGGTGTGATGGGGATGAAGAGCTTGCTCCTGCGGGGGGGGGGGGCGGGCGCTAGCTCCAACCCCCCACCCCACCCCCACCCCCCGAGCACGGTCAGGCCACTGCTGCCCTCCACTGGCTACTGCCCATCCTGCACCCCTGGGTGCTCAGCCGGGCCGGGGGCTCAGCCCCACCTCCCACACTGCCACCAAAAGCTGCTGGTGCTGCGTTGGGGCTCCTGCCCCCCTCCCTTACCCGGAAGGGACCTCTCACCCCAGAAGTCCCCAGCACAGCCACTCCAAGTCCCTTCAGAGAAGGCACCAAGTGGTGCTGCCAAGGATGCAGCTGAGCCCAGCAAACTTGTTTCGTGTGTATTTGGAGTCGGATCAGAGCTCACCATGCAGCACCGCTGGCTGGCACGGGGCTGCAGAGCCTTTGACTCTTCCCTCCTGCAGGAAAACCATCAAAGGGGAGACACTGTCCCAGCACTTCACAAATTCATTCCAAATGTTCTAATTACTGTGGCCTCCCACTAGCTGCCTCACTCACTGGCTGGGCTACAGAAAACAGATGATCAGGGATCAAGATGCAGCGGCCTCCCGCTACCCCAAACCTCACGCCACAGAGGACTCGGTTGGGGCACAGGGTCCTGATCCCAGCATCAGCGACAGGACTCTTGCCACCGGGCAGAAAGCTGTTCAAGGGCTGGCTCAGTGTGGTGCCCAGCCTGCAGCGAGGTTTAGAGAGGGGAGGATCTCCACCAGCATCAGCCCACAAGGGGTGCTCACAGCCACAGGAAAAGCAGAGCAGTGGTTCCCACCAAACTTCCAGCCAACCCTCAGTGCTGAATCGAATACATTGTCTTGCATTTCCCCTCCCTGTTCAGCTTCCAAAAACTGCTTTCTCTTTCCCAAAATCCTAAGAGGAAGAAGAGGTGCAGAATTCCTGTTTCCCCTTTTCTGCACAGGTGCTGGAGAAGCCTGCTCGGAGCGTGCTTGCCAGCTGAGACAGGGAACTTGCTGAGACCACAGCTGGCGTTCAGGCAAGAGCTAATTGCTCCTCCAACCCTGGCAGCCATTTTTAGACAGGCCTAACACCAGAAGCGCAAGCACAGAGGGAAGCTTCTGTGCACCCAAACCTAGACGAGATTTGGGAATCTCACCTGTGGGTGCATGTGAAGCCAGGCAAAGCTGCTCAGATGTCGGGAGCAGGTGGAGACAGAGTTGGGGCTGCAGGACAGGTGCCTCCACACAGGACTCGTGCCTCCCAGCCCGCTGCTCCTCAGGACAAGGGTAGATTTCTCCACTGAGGGCCATGCAGGAGGTGCAGATGTTCACAGTGCACCAGGAGCCTGGGCAAATGCTTACTCAGACTTGGAGGTGGCAAGGGCAAATGCATCATCCCCATGGGTCTGACCCTGATTAGGTATCACCAAACCACTAACCCTTGCCCCACTATGGCATCAAACCTGTTGCTAGGCAGGAGCAGGAGGCTTTTTATCCTCTGTCCAGCCCAGGCACATACATACACCTATTACCAGGACTCGTTGGCAGACAAATGACCCTACTCATCTCTCTTAGCCCATTTCTAGATAGACACCAAGCTCTCACTGCATCCAGCAACCCCTGAAATCCCACAGTGCCTTCATAGGCCAAAACATCCTTTTCTCGCCATCCTTTAGGAAACTGATGGCTTAACCCAAACTCCTCCACATTCAGATGGGCACAGCCTGGGTGAAATGATCCACCTACAAGATTAGATAAGCAGCGCCTGTACTGTCTCTCTTCAGGCTGCAAAGGCAAGAGGAATCAGAGGCCAACAGGGGAAAATAAAACAAAAAGCTGCCTGAGATAGCTGGGATCATCACCAGGCTAATTAGCACATGCTGACAGCAAGTTCCGGCCAAGCTGCCAAGACAGTAAAAGGGACTGTGAGACAGCTAAAAGAGACCAAGACTGTCTCATTCTAACAACAAAAAGTCTTCAAGTCCCAGAGAGGGCAAAAAAAGTCAGCACGCTGTCCCCGGTCAGCATATGGGTTTTGCACAGAAAATAAAATATTCTCTCCCCACAGACTATTTTGAAGTTGCAGCCAGGTTTGCTATAAAGGTGGCTGAGTTTTAGCTTCTGCAGGCAGTAGCAGTGGTGTGCCCAAGATGGGGATGGCAACAGCTCGGAAACCAGGAGTGCTCATCACAGGAGATTATCCAGCTGCTCCCCACCTAGAAGCATCTCTTCCCCTCGCTCATTTGCTGCAGGCGCAGACTACACACAGGATGTAGCTGAAATAAAAAGGGAACGGAAACAACATCATTTGCTCAAAAATTCCTTTGTGTGAAATCCCAAAATGCAAAGGGGGCTGGGGGGCAGGGAACACATTAGGCATCACTGCTTGTGGATCTAGATGTTGGGAGTGCTGATAAAGGTGCAAGGACAGAGCATGACAGAGTTAAATGCTGGAGCTCCACATCAAAACATTTTGCTTTTTTTGGGTGTACAATTCACCCCTTTCCTTCCCACAAAGAGTAATGCTCCTGCAGGTTGCCACCATGGGAGTGAGAAAGACAGAATTTAACAACTTGATAGGGAAAATCACTCCAGACACTTGTTTGGTGAGAAAGATGACTGTATTTCTGCTCTTACTGTGGTGTAACATACAAGTTATAGTGTCGTTTAGTACAAGGAGACACCAGGATACACACAAATGAACCCCACTGTGAGTTACATCATCCCACCGCAGGACCAAATCTTACACCAAGCGTGCAAACAAAGCATAAACAATGTAAAAATATATTATATATTTACATACACATCTTTTAAAAAGCTGAGATGCACGTATAAATTTCAGAGCTAAAACATGTCAGGGTGAAAACAGGGGTTAGATTCAGTGAGCTGTTTGTAGGCAAGTTTACAGTCACAAAAATAAACTTTAAAAAACTCTGGGGTAAGCTGATAGGACTTTTGGACACATGCCCAAAAACG